>NW_027328742.1:10015600-10177556 GCF_048564905.1 Vicugna pacos
AATTGGAATAATTAATCTTGTTAAAATGGCCATAACACCTAAAGCAATCTACAGATATAATGTGATTCCTATCAAATTACCCAGGTCATTTTTCACAGAACTAGAGCAAATAATCCTAACATTTATATAGAATCACAGAAGACCCAGAATTGCCAAAGCAATGCTGAAGAACAAGAGTGAAGCTGGAGGAATAACCCTCCCAGACTTCAGAAAATACTACAGAGTTGCAGTAATCAAAACAGCATGGTATTTATACAGAAACAGACATATGGATCAGTGGAACAGAATAGAGAGTCCAGAAATAAACCCACCGACTTTTGGTCAAGTAATCTTTGACAAAGGAGGCAAGAATATACAATGGAGTAAAGACAGTCTCTTCAGCAAATGGTGTCAGGAATACTGGATAGCTGCTTGTAAATCAGTGAAGTTAGAATACTCCCTCACACCATACAGAAAAATAAACTCAAAGTTGCTTAAAGACTTAAACACTGTAAGACAAGACACTGTAAACCTCTTAGAAGAAGACATAGGCAAAACATTCTCTGATATGTATCTTTGTAATGTTCTCCTAGGGCAGTCTACCCAGGCAATAGGAATAAAAGCAAAAATAAATAAATGAGACTTAATTAAACTTATAAGTTTTTGACAGCAAAGGAAACCATAAGCAAACCAAAAAGACAACCTATGAAATGGGAGAAAATATTTGCGAAAGATAAGATTGACAAGATCTTAATTTCCAGAATATATAAATAGGCCATACACTTTAATAATTTTTTAAAAAACAACCCAATCCAAAAATGGGTAGAATACCTAAAAAAGCAATTCTCCAATAAACACATACAAATAGCCAATAGGTACATGAAAAAATGCTCAATATCACTAATTATCAGAGAAATATAAATCAAAACTACAATGAGGTATCACCTCACACCAGTCACAATGGCCATGATTCAAAAGTCCACAGATGATAAATGCTGAAGAGGAAGTGGAGAAAAGGGAACCTACACTGCTGGTGGGAATGTAGTTTGGTGCAGCCATTGTGGAAAACAGTATGGAGATTCCTCAAAAGACTAGGAATAGACTTATCATATGATCCAGCAATCTCACTCCTGGGCATATATCCAGAGGGAACTTTAATTTGAAAAGATAAATGCACCCCAATGTTCACAGCAGCACTATTTACAATAGCCAAGACATGGAAGCAATCTAAATGTCCATCAACAGTTGACTGGATAAAGAAGCTGTGGTATATTTATGCAATGAAATACTACTCATCCATAAAAAGAATAAGATAACGTCATTTGCAGCAACATGGATGGACCTGGAGATTATTATTCTAAGGTAAGTAAGCCAGAAAGAGAAAGAAAAATACCATATGATATCACTTATATGTGGAATCTAAGAAAAAAAAAACAAAGCATAAATACAAAACAGAAACAGACTTACAGACATAGAAGACAAACATGGTTACTGCGGGGAAACGGGATGGGAAGGGATAAATTGGAGTATGAGATTTGAAGATACTAACTACTGTACATAAAATAGATACAAGTTTATACTGTATAGCACAAGGAACTATATTCACTATCTTATACTAACCTATAATGAAAAAGAATATGAAAAAGACTATATGTATATATGTGTATGACTGAACTACTGTGCTGTACACTAGAAATTAACACAACATTGTAAACTGATATACTTTAATTAAAAAAAGAAAGATAATAATCTCTAGGTATATTCACATTGCAAATGGAAGAATTTCATTCTTTTTTATAGCTGAGTAATATTCCATTGTGTGTACCACATCTTCTTTATCCACTCATCTGTTGATGGACACTTAAATTGCTTCCACATCTCAGGAGTGGAGTTGCTGGATCATATGGTAGTTCTAGTTTTAATTTTTTGAGGAACCTCTATAGTGGCTGCACCAATTAACATTTTTATCAGTAGTGTACAAGAATTCCCTTTTCTCCACATCCTCCCCAACATTCATTATTTGTAGACTTTTTGATGATAGCCATTTGATAGATGTGAGGTGATATCTCACTGTTGTTTTTATTTGCATTTCTCTGATGATTGGTGATATTAAGCCCCTTTTCATGTGCCTGTTGGCCGTCTGTTTGTCTTCTTAGGAAAAATGTCTATTAAGATCTTCTGCCCATTTTTAAACTCGGTTTTTAAAAATTTTGTAATGTATGAGCTGTTTATATTTGGGGTATTAACCCCTTAGCAGTCATATAATTTGGAAATATTTTCTTCCATTCAGGTTGTCTTTTCATTTTGTTGATAGTTTCCTTTGGTTTGCAAAAGCTTACAAGTTAAATTAGATCCCATTTGTTTATTTTTGCTTTTATTTCTTTTGACTTAGGAGACAGATCCAAAAAACTATTGCTATGATTAATGTTAGAGTGTTCTGCATATGTTCTCTTCTATGAGTTTTATAATTTCAGGTATTACATTTAAGTTTTTAATCCATTTTGAATTTATTTTTCTATATGTGTGATAAAATTTTCTGATCTAATTTTACATGTAGCTCTCTAGTTTTCCCAGTATTGAAGAGACTGTTTTTTAACCATTAAACCCTTGCCTCCTTTGTCATAGATTTATCAACCATGAGTGTGTGGGTTTATTTCTTGTCTCTCTGTTCCATTGATCTATGTGTCCATTTTTGTACCAGTATTGTGCTATTTTGATTACTGTAACTTTGTACTATAGTCTGAAGTCAGGGAGCATGATGCCTCCTGAATGATGTTCATTTTTCTGAAGATTGCTTTGGCAGTTCAGGGTCTTTTGTTGTTCCATGTAAATTTTAGGATTATTTGTTCTAGTTCTGTGAAAAATGTCATGGATATTTTGATAAGGACTATGTTAAATCTGTAGATTGCTTTGCATAGTATAGTCATTTTAATAATATTAATAGTTACAATTCTAGATTACAGGATATTTTTCCACTTCTTTTTATCATTTTCAAGTTCCTTCATCAGTGTTTTACAGTTTTCAGAGTATAAACCTTGAACCTCTTTGGTTAAGTTTATTCCTAGATTTTTGATGTGATTTTAAGCAGAATTGTTTTCTTGCTTTCTTTTTCTGATGGTTCATTATTAGTGTGTAGAAATGCAACAGATTTCTGTATATTAATCTTGTGTCCTACAACTTTACTGAATTCATTCATTAATTCTAATAGTTTTTGGTGGAGATTTTAGGGTTTTCTATATATAGTATCACATTATTTGCAAATAGTAACAGCTTTACTTCTTTTCTTCTATTTGAATGACATTCTTTTGTCTGATTGCTGTGATGAGGACTTGCAATATAGTGTTAAATAGAAGTGGTGAGATTGTGCATCCTTGTCTTGTCTGTAATTTTAGAGGAAAGCCTTTCAGCATTTCACCATTGAGTCTGATATTACCTGTGGGTTTGTCATAAATGACCTTTACGATGTTGAGATATGTCCCCTCTATACTCACTTTGATGAAGTTTTTTTATAATGAATGGATGTTGAATTTTGTAAAGTGCTTTTTCTGCATGTATTGAGATGATCGTGTAATTTTAGTTCTTCTTTTTGTTAATGTTGTTTATCACATTGGTTAATTTGTGTATGTTGAACCACTCTTGCAATCTGGAAAAAATCCCATTTGATATGGTGTATGATTCTTTTTAATATATTGGTGAATTCAGTTTGCTAATATTTTGTTGGGGATTTTTGCTTGTATGTTCATCAGAGATAGTAGTCTATAATTTTCTTTTTTGGTAGTATCTTTGTCTAGTTTTAGTATCAGGGTAATGGTGGCCTCATAGAATGAATTTGGGAGTGTTCTATCCTCTTCAATTTTTTGAAATACCTTGAGAAGGACAGATATTATCTCTTATTTATATGTTTGGTAGAATTCCCATGTGAAACCATCCAGTCCTGAATTTTGTTTGCTTGAAGTTTATTATTATTATTATTATTATTATTATTATTATTATTATTATTATTATTATTACAAATTAAATTTCACTACTAGTGTTCAGACTGTTCAGATTGTCTGTTTCTCACTGATTCAGTCGAGGAGGCTGTATGTTTCTAGAAATTTATCCATTTCTTCTACATTATCCAATTTGTTGGCATATAACTATACAAAGTATTCTCTTATAATTTTTTGTCTCTGTGGTATTGTTTGTTATTTCCCCTTTCGTTGCTTGATTTATTTGAGTTCTCTCTTTTTTTCTTGATGAGCCTAGCTAAAGGTTTATCATTTGTGTTTTTTTTTTTTTTAAGCAGCTCTTGGTTTCGTTGATCCTTCCTAATACTTTTCTTTGGTCAATATTTTATTTACTTCCTCTCTGATCTTTATTTTCCCCTTCCTTCTGCTGACTTTGGGCTTTTTTTCTTTTTATAATTCCTTTAGATGGTAGGTTAGATTTTTTTGTTGTTGTTCAGATTTTTGTTTCTTAAAGTAGGCTTATAGAGCTAAGAACTTTGCTCTTAAAACTGCTTTTGCTGCATCCCATAGGTTTTGGAAGGTTGTGTTCCCATTTTCATATGTCTCAAGATGTTTTCTGATTTCTTCTTTGATTTCTTCATTGACCCATTGGTTTTTTAGTAGCATGTTGTTTACTCTCCACATGTTTGTGCTTTTCCCATTCTTCTTTCTGTAGTTGATTTCATTTCATACCACTGTAGTGGGAAAAAATGCTTGATATAATTTCTATCCTCTTAAAATTTGTTGAGACTTGTTTTGTGGCCTAGCATGTCATCTATCCTGGAGAATGTCCTTTGTGCACTTGAAAAGAATGTGTACTGTGCTATTTTGGAATGGAATGTCCTTTAAGTATCTAATAAATCCAACTAGTCTATTATGTCATCTATGACTACTATTTCCTTATTGATTTTCTATCCAAATGATCTGTCAATTAATGTAAGTGAGGTGCTAAAGTTCCCTACTGTTAGTGTATTATTGTACAATAATTTATCTGTTAATATTTGTATTACATATTTAGCCACTCCTGTATTGGTTTCATATATGTTGACATGTATAATATCTTCTTGATCTTTTTATCGCTATATATTGCCCTTTGTCTTTTGTTATAAACTGTTTTAAAGTCTGTTTTGTCTGGTATGATATTGTTACCCCTGCTTTCTTGTCATTTCCATCCTCATGAAACATAATTTTTTATCCCCTAACATTTGATCTCTATGTGTCTTTAGCTCTGAAGTAAGTCTCTTGTAAGCAACATGTAGATGAGTCTTGTTTTTTTAATCCAATTAGCTACCCTGTATCTTTTGATTATAGCATTTAGTCCACTGACATTTAAAGTAATTACCAATAGGTATGTACTTATTCCCACTTTATTACTTGTTTTATTGTCATTTTTTAGTTCTACTGTGTCCTTTCCTTTTGTTTCTTCCCCTGTGGTTTGATGATTTTCATTAGTGTATGTCTGGGTTCTCTGTGTCCTTTCTCTTTAGTTTTTGTTTATCTACTGTAGGTTTCCAGTTTGTGGTTACCATGAATTCATATATGTTGACCTGTATCTACTTGTTTCAACCTGTTAGTCCTTTAAGTTCAGACATCTTCTAAAAGATCTACCCTTTTTACTCCCCTCCCCCACATTTTGGGGTTTTTTGGGTCATATTTTACATCTTCATATTTTTCCTTTTCCTGATTATTGTAATTATATTTGTGTTTACAATTGTTTGACTTTTGATCTTTGTACTAGCTTGTTTAATTAGTTCATTCTCAGCCCTTACTATATATTTGCCCTACTGGTGGGATTTTTCCTTTTTTATGTATTCTTACTTCTTGTTACAGCCTTTTCTCTCCCACTTAAAGAAGACCCTTTAACATTTCTTTTAGGATAGGCTTAGTATTGATGAACTCTTTTAGTTTATGCCTGTCTGAGAAGTTTTTAATCTCACCTTTAATTCTAAATAATAATCTTTCTGGTTACAGTATCCTTGGTTGCAGGTTTTTCCTTTTTATCACTTTGAATATATCATGACACACCTTTCTGGCCTGTAAAGTTTCTGCAGAAAAATCAGGTGATAGCCTTGCATTCCTCTGTATAGTCCTCTTTGTTTTTCTCTTGATGCTTTTAGAATCCTTTCTTTAACTTTTGCAATTTTAATTATGATTTATCTTCATGACTCTATTTGAATTCATCTTATTTGGGACCCTCTGTGCTTCCTGTATCTGGATATCAGTTTCCTTCCTCAATTTGGGGAAGTTTTCAGCCATCATTTTTATCAGGTACATTTTTGACACCCTTCTCCCTGTTCTCCTTCTGGGACCCACATAACACGAATATTGGTACATTTAATGTTGTCCCACAGTTCCCCTAAACTGTTCTTATTTTTAAATTTGTTTTTCTTTTTGTTGTTCTGATTGTGTGATTTCCATTATTCTATCTTCCAGATCACTTATATTTTCTTCTCTATCACCTAGTCTGCTATTAATTCCTTCTAGTGTGTATTTCATTTCACTTATTGTATTCTCCAGTTTTGACTGGTTATTCTTTATATTTCCTAGTTCCTTGTTAAAATTTTCAGTATATTCATCTATTTGTTTCCCTAATTCATTTAGCATTCATACTGCTAATGCTTTGAATTCTTTATCTTGTAAGTTGTTTGTTTCATTAGTTGCTTTTTCAGGCATTTTCTCTTGTTCTGTCAATTAAGACAAATTTATGTGTCTTCTCATTTTGCTTAACTTTCTCTGTCTCTGTGAAATTAAGTGAAACAGTTACCTATTCTAGTCTTCAAGTGGTGCCCTTGTGTGGGAGCATCCCAACACAATCTGCATGGTGTTGGTGGGAGTGCTGAATCTGACATGGATATGAGTCACGTCTTTCCCCTGGGTATGCTGGGAACTCTCACCTTGGTAGGAGGTGAAGCTGGAGATGGAGGGGCTAGAGCCAGAGTCAGGGGCAACCCAGGCCTTCCCCTCTTCTCAGTGGCCATCACTGCCCTATCAGTTGCAGGATTAATTTCAAGTTGCTAAGCAGAAGCCCTGAGCTTCTGATCTGAGCTAGCTCTGTTCCCTTTAGGTGTGTTCCCCTCCCCGCCAGTCCCAGCACCATCACCCCAGAAGGGAACAGTGCTGGAGGAAGAGGGGCCATTGTGGGCACTCGGCCTGTGTCAGGGCATGGGCTTTGGCCATCTGGCCAGGGTCAGAGATCCAGACTGCTTCGGGTGCACTACCTGTGTAAGTGCTAGTAATGACTGTCCCTGCTGTGCTCTAATACTCCTTCAGGTCTGAGCCTTATTTGTCCCTCACAGATGGGCTCTTTGCTAGGCCTTATCCACCCTCAACTTGGTATGGAACTGTACCACAGAGCAGGTGAAGCCTGTGTGGGCTCTTGATGTGTGTTGGGACATGGGCTATGGCAGTCCGGCTGCAGAGAGAAATGGGGCTGTTTCTGATGAGCTGCCTGTGTAAGCACCAGTAAGGATATCTCTGCCCTGCTCTGAGACAACTTTGCCACTTCAGATCTAAGCCACATCTCTGTCCACAGCCAAGCTCCCCACTGGGGCTGGAGCATTTGTTTGGCTCAGGCTGGGGTGTATGCAGTGGTGATTGTAGGAAACTAACCAGCCACTTGTGTAGTTTTCATTCTGCCCTCTCCAGCCTGCTTCTGGAGCAAGCAGGCATGCACACACTCCTCATAAGTGGACTTCAGACTTCCTAAAGCCCTCCTGTTATTCCCACCAGCCCTCCAACCAGCCAAGAGGGCTTGTCTTCCCTGTTTTGTACTGCAGGACTGGGAGGCCCAGTATGCCGGCTAACATCTCACTCTGCAGGAAGGATCTCCACCTGTGTAGTCTCTCTTTCCTCTGTATCCCTTCCCAAGGACACGGGTCCTGACCTGATCACTTCTCTTCCTTCATACCTGATTCCATGTTAATCTTTCTTATAGCCTTGGTTGTACGGGGTCTTTTTGCCAGTCTTGTTAGTTTTTAGTGAGTACTGTTCCACATGTAGATGTATTCTTACTGTGTTCATGGGAGGAGGTGAGTTCCTACTCTACTGTCTTGATCAACACCACCTCAAAATTACTTCTAATTTCATTAAATTAAAAAAAATTGTAACGGTTATGCATCATCCCCCAATCACTCACTATGAATAATTAGAGAAAGTAGTACAGAGGGAGAAGGCAATAGACAAGCAATTAGAAAAATTAGATTAGTCATTAATGAATATTCAAAATGCAGCTCCAGAAGAGTAGACTATTACTTATAGCCACATGAATTTCATGGAAGTGGTGAAATGCTGGAACACATAGCATTGAGAGTAAAACATCTTGCATTGAATCCCAGTTTGGCCTTCCCTAAGTATGTGATGTTGGGGGAGTAATTTCACAGCTCCAAACCACAGTTTTACCATCTGTAGAATGGGGCTAATGTGTACAGAATTTTTGTGAGGATTGAATAAAATAATGCACATAAGATGTAGATGGCAGGGCTTTACACATAAATTCTCAATTATTAGTAGCTGCTGTTATTAAATCACACCTACTCCGTTTTTACTACCATCTATTTATACCAGCTCTGATTACTTTGAAACAATATTCTTATGGAATTGTTCTGGTAATTTTATGAACATTTATTATGTCCCCCTGCCCAGTGTTGGAGTTTGTTCCTTTGTTTGTAAGACACTAAATGACTATAAGTGAAAAATCAGAAATTCATGTAAAACTCTAAAACATGTAAATCAAAAATATTCATCATGAGCTGTGCCTTGTTGCTTGTGGTGTATCTTGTGGCCTGAACATAGTAAAACTAAATTGTCTCTGGAAAATATAATAGAGCAAAGAATTGTTGGAATTTAGTTCAAAGGAATATCAGGAAATGACTTCCAGATGACCATTACATGCATAAAGATGCTTATCTCCAAAGTACATCATACATGAAGAAAACAAAATCTTGAGCTGTTGGTTTCTGTGACTCAGGAGTCTTCACCATGAGTCTTTACCATGAAGCTCCCTAATATTCAATAGTATTATGAAAGCCTGCACTCTATTGCCTGTGAATGGTTTAGTAGGAGTGCCCCTCATAGTTAAGGGGCAATATGTTAATGACATAGTAACTAATTTATTCATAGTTTTTATGTAAATGTCCGAAGGGGATTCTTTCTCAACTGAGTCTAATCAAGAAAAGACTCTTCCCACTGACAGGAGTGGAAACGCATCACACTATATGCTACATAAACTATAAATGGCAAAGCCCAGTTAGCTGATGGCTTCAAATTCTGCAGTATTTGACAAAGGGCGGCCTTCCTGAAGACCGCAAAGCCCTGAGAGAGATTGAAAAGACTCGTGGTGGATGAAGAGGATAAGCATTCGATATCTTCAGAAGGAAGAGAGAACTTTTGGCAAAAGCAAAGAGGACAGCAGTGAGTGGGGAGGGAGAAGACAGTGCAAGGTCACCTAAGTAGAAGTGGCCCCTGGTGAGGGATGTAACTGTACCTATAATAGGGAAAGGGAAAGTGGAGAGGACTACTCTGAGTATCCCTGAGAGTGTGCAGGTGTCACAAGACTACCAGTGTGCTTTAGAAAGACCCACACATCATTAGAGACAACAAAGAAGCTCACAGAAACTTAGAAAATCTGGATTCACAGCTTCATATTGCAACAATAGAATAAACCATGTTTTGTGCAAATATAGCAGATATTGCTCCACAAAACTCAAATTTTCTTTGTTTTTCTAAATCAAACAAAATCAGGCTCTGGGTCTCACCCACCAAGGTTTGCAAAAAGTCCAGTATCAGTCACTCTTCAGAAGATCCTCTCAGTTCCCTTGGGTTGTACTGGAGCCTCGAGAGCCACACTGTGCAAGTAATTAGAACAAGTCAGAGATCCTTAGTCATGTAACATATAACATCATTATATTATTCACCACTGGATCACTGGGGCCTGCTTCTCATGCTCCTTGTTTAGACCTGAGTGTTCCTTTTGTGGGCAGTAGCTCTGCCTCTCCTTCAGGACCACATGGAACAACCACAGAAGGCACATCTCCACCAACTAGGAATACCTCCTTTGGACCTTTGGGTTAGAAGGAATGCATTTTCACTGTACTTGAGCCATCACAAGCCGTCACATATTCTCAAATTTGTTTTGTTGTCATTGTTAAAATAGTTTAACTTAACTACCACAAACTTTCCTACACTACTCTATGGTTCAAGTTCTATTCTATAATAACAAATATTTCCAGAAGGAAAAATGGGGAACCTGGCAATTAATCTATATTCTGTAAAGCTAATCACTAGGAAAAAGTTGTGAAAAATAATTCCAGGTGCACTACCAGAGCAATAAAACACAGATGGTGATTATAACAAAGAATATAGATTCAGGATTAAGTGTTTAGAGGCCAGCAGATCCACAGAACACTTTCCAGAATCAGCAAGTAGAGTGGACAGCTAGCCCTTTGCAGCTCTCCTTAGAAATCCATGAACAAGGATATGATATTTATAGTGTACTTTGAACAGTTGAAGAAGCAAAGATTGAATATTCTGCAAATAAAAATAAATAAGGGCTCTGATAGAAAGAGGTGACCTATCCCAACAGAGATATTATGTGATGAAATACGAGCTGTATTGTATTTCATCAGTAGAACCTGGAAGAAGAATCCAGGCTAGACCAGAGCAGAGATTATTGCACAAAATACAACAGCAAAAATGCTTTTGTTGGTTTCTTAATAAAAAGAACCTGGAACTTGGATCAAAAGCACACTCTGTATTTAGTGTTTATATAGATTTTTACCTAAGTTAATTATAATAAAATGTGTATAGTCCTTATTCCATAGTTTGGTACCAATAACTTATAATAAATACATGTGTCATTCCCACAAAGTCTCAAGTTTATTAAACTACCTAGATATTGTTGCATGTGGATTTCTGGACTGAGACTATGCTGCCTACCATTCTAGGGAAGACCCTAGTGCCCCAAGAGGACAAACTACATACTCTTCTAATAAAATGTTATGTTAACTAAATCTTTTTCTTTCTGGCATCCTAAACTTTACAGTGCTGTTTAATTATTCATTCAAATCTGAAATGTTAATATTTCAGAATTGAGCAAATAAGATTTAAAAAATAATAGACTCCTAAGCCATGCTGAGAATTTGGCCCCAATATCCAATATTACTGATATTCAAAGTACAGTTGAAATTCATAATCATTTCCCTGTAGCAACAATCAAGTTATTTTTGTTTGAAAAGAACTGTGAATGATAGAACTGGGTATAAGAAGGAAATGCTCTCATTTCCATCATTATATTATTCACTACTGGATCACTAGGGCCTGATTTGTGGAAAGGCACATTGTAGGAACACAGTAATTATTTGTGGAATAAGTGATGGAAAGAAAAAATGAATGGAGCAAGAAGAAAGATTCAGACTTCAAGGAGTGTGGGTCTTAATTATAGAAATCATATTGAATTCTATGTATAAACAGCAGAACAGGGGAATGTCAAATGTCTCTAGGGGTTAAATTCTGGGACTTAAGGACATGTCATTACACAGACCTCATATAACCTCTGCCCAGCCCGAGGCAGCTCTGGCTGGCTGGAACCATCACTGCATTTTTTTATATTGTTTTTTAATTAAGTAGCTAGATTAGTTCCTGGGTTAATAATATTAATGACATTCTGAGTCTTGATTTTTCTCCATTTTTAATCAGAAATGGAGACATGTCTTTTTAATAGTTTTAATGATTTCTAATTTTAGGAATGTTTATGAAATCAAATAGTCTGAATTTTAAATGGAGCTACAGGTGTCAAAATTGGATTTTTTTTTAAATTTTAGAAATACTCTAGTTTTCAATAGAATACCAAACGTGTAAGATTTGCATACCCTTGTACAATTTCCATTTATTTACCCTCACAAAAGTGAGATAGATTGAATGTCTTATTCTATTAACTTTTTATAAGGAGACTCTGCTGCTTAGCACTCAGTGGAATTTAAAGTATTGTTAACTCACAAATCAACAGTGTGATTATAAAGCTTCTTGAAGCCAATCACTGGAATGCGTTAAGTAACTAGCAAGATTACATGGTGTTTCTAGCCTAATGTGGCACAATTCAGATGGCAATAATTGGTGCCCAGTGAAGAAAAGTATCTGTTATATCAATAAATGTACTCTTGTACATTGATAACTGAGCCTGGCTGTTAAAAGTCATTGATTACCTCAAGAACAGCTATTAAAAGAAAGAAGCCCAATAAACTGACTGGGATGTTTTACACTAATAAAAAGTAGCTCCGGTAAAGTAAATAGTTGTTATTTCTCAGCAATAAGTCAATATCTGGAAGAGCACATCAGTCATTTCCTAAAGCAGATCTCCTCAGCCATGCTGACCTGCTCAACCCATATGTGCTTCTCCCAATTTCATTTCTCTAGGTTTGGTGGCAAAAGACAGAATGGAAGAGGGAATATTTTGACATCTTACTGGAATATTATACTAGATTTGGGGTATTGACACTCTTGGCATTGACGTTCAACCCCTTCTGTGTTGCTTGGTATTATAGAGGCTTCCTTCCATGTGGCTTTTCCCCCATGGCAGCTCTTACTAGAAAGTCCAAAGACTAAATGAGGAGGTTGTACAAACTACTGTCTCTATGTATTTAGGTTATACGTAAGCACAGATCAAAGAGATGGCTACTTGTTGGCTTCACATACTTAATGGACCAACTGTGACCTGCAGCTCCACCAGGATTACATACATAACTTGTCCTCTGTATGCACCCAGTGTAACAGGGGTGTTAGGATGATGCTTGAATTTCTGGGTATCACTGTCAATTTGGATTCTGTGTCCTAAGTTTTCAGATGTTTATGTATTCCCTTCTCCCTAGTTCACAGTTACCCAAGTAAATGGCCATCCTTTGGAGAAAGATTAAGAAATTGCTGCCTTTCATACTTTCCAGTTGTTGCAATGTCCTTCCTGCAGGGGATCTGGTCTTTTCTTTGGTCAGGGGCTTCCTGATGAGAAAGCTGACTTGGGTTTGGAGACTAGACAATGGATCATGGCTTTTCATTGGAGCATTTTCCATTAGCTTCTTGATCATCCATCTTTGATTTCTTTTGCAGCAGTAAACTGACACAGCTCCCAAAGCTCTCTTCTCATACTAGTCGTTGTGAATTGGGTTCCCTAGGAAGTGGATTCTAAAATGCAATTTGGATGTTTATTTGGGAATGCACTGGGTATCACCATCTGAGAAAAGGAATGAAAAGAATCAGGGTGAGATGAAGAAGAAGGTGAGGGCAGGAGAGGCTATCAGAGGATCCTGCAGAATCCCAGGGAATTCTAGAGCCAGAACTCTGTTGTCCTTCAGATGGGCTGAACAGCCAGGCCTTCCTAATCCCTGGAATTCTCTGGATGTGGGCTAATCCTGAAAGGAATGTGATGTTGAGTGAGGTGGGTCTCTGCAGTTGAGGCATTCCCTGCAGAGGCAGAAAGCTGAAGACCATGTGCATACAACAAGCAGAAACAAGTCCTTACCAAAGGGATCTGAGCAGCATACCTCGTGTCCACCACAGTAACTTAATCATTTGAATCAGAACCCTTTTTGTGAATGAGTTGGGACACTACTAGTAATGGTGCTGTAACAACAGGCATCAACGAGGACTGTCTGTCTCAGGCAAACAAGTAGTCACTCCTGCCATAACAGTTTCTGATGACACCTCCAGACAGACACTTGACAAATTACCCGCAGCACACCACGATGTGCTGATGTGGAAAACTGTTCATTTTTCCATTGCACTTTGACCTTCTACTTACCACCTGTAGGGAGGGATCAGGTCTTTGAAGGATATTAACAAGGTTACACTATGAAGCCTCCTCTCCATGAGTTTGCTGGCTGTAAGAAACACTGTAATAAGTTTTCTCAAGGCAAAACTATATGATTTTGTGTAAAGACCTTAGAGGTAGGTAAGTGCCATTAAATTAAATATTCCCAGGCTTATTTCTCTAAATCCTGACCTAACAGATGTAGAATTTTTGTGTACCTCAGAAAAATATCCTTTACCTTATACCATCAATTATTAACAGGTGTTTGGTACCTGATGGCTTAAGGAATCTTGATCATAAGCAAAACAGAGGATGAAAATGAGAGAAATCGTATGAGAGACACTGAAAGATTGAGAATGTTCCACTGAAGCCTTCATATTCTTTCCTTCCTACCACTTTGGCACATGACCTTAGCCCCTAGTTATTCCTCCTCATCCAATCTTGATAAAATTCACATTGCCCAAACAATTGGTGCTAATCCCCAAGAATGAAGACCTCCTTCCAAGAACCATCCCTAAGCAACTACTTAAAAAACTAGCTGAACTTTGGCACACCTCTTATGCTAAAGTCCTAGAAAAGATTCCCCACTTCTTCCCCAGATTAAAAGGCCCCTTCAGAACCTCTCCTGACCAACACTTGAGAATAAAGACTTATACTAATGGTGCTCTGGTTGATTTTCTTCTACTAAAAGAGAGGTATCAGAATTAAGGAGAAGTTCGGTATTAGGAGAAAGTCACTGCTTACATGGCTTTTAAGATGAACAGGTGAGCTAGACTGAAATGATAAATTGAAGGTTTAAGGCCACAGATATGGTAGCCTGGACTTCGGATATTATTTCTTCCTTTGAGCAGCATTAAAGAAATAATCTCTAAATCATAAGGAATTCAGTCCTTGCAGAATAGAAGTATAGTGGTCTTATTTCTGTAGCCCTTGGCATTCGCAAGCAAGAATTCATTTGTTAGTTATGGCACGATTTTGAAATATATGAGAATAGATACTAATAATAGCAACATTTGATCAATAAAGAAACTGAGGTTTAGGAATATTATCTAAATTGCCCTAAGTTGGTCAACAGTCAGTGAAGTTTTAGAACAAATATTTTCTATCATGACTTCCGGAAATTGATCTTTCCCTGAAATGAGAATCATAGTGGGAAAACAATAAAGCTATCTAGACTCTAGAAAGTGACCTTTTTTGTCATTGCTTTATCTTAGTACTAGCAGAGTGCCTGGCACTTAATATGTGCTTGATAACTATTTACTGAATGGAAGGACAAAAGAACTCAGTTTTAATGAGATCTACTGCATGCACCTCTGTATGTGGCAGTGATGGTGAGAAATGTAGTATTGAACAAGAGACAGTAAACAGAATTCTTAAGGGAATTAGCTGGAGAAGAACCTGTGCTAGCAAGGGCCTGGAATTGAGTGGCAGGATATGTCCACTCAGAAGCAAGGAATTTTTAGGTAAGGCTAATTTACGAAGCACAACTGGACTCTGTTTGCATTTATTCTATTATTTTTAACAATGTAAGCTTTGTTGGACTGAGGATAACTAGCTGTTTATTTTAAGCAGACAGATGTAAGAATAAAAACTACTCATCAGAAACCAGTACCAAGTCTTTGTCTTGGTACACGCAGCTGTAGGGCCCATTGGACTTTGGACCAAATGACAAAAGCTATTGTTAATACCTAGAGTCAATGTGAATTGATGAAAGTAGAGAGGAAGATAATTTGTGACTAAGATGAATGTTCCAGATATTTTGAACCATTGCTTTTTATACCCAGGACTTTAATCCAGCTGGTACTTATTTTTGTGTATGGTATAAGAGAGGGATATAATTTTATTTTTTCCGTGTTGATAGCCATTATTGAATAGGTAGCTATTGCTAACTGGACAGTCTTTCCCCACTGGTCTCAACTGCCCATTGGTCTCAATTGCCACTAGAGTCATTGACTAAGGGTTCATATATAAGTGAATCTGCTTGTCTTCTCTCTAGTCTATTTCAAATTTATTCTTTGAAATGTATTACAAAAATGCTAGTTCTGCAAAAGAATGTATATATGTTATAAAGAATAGTACAGCAAACATCATACAGCTTTATTTCTGTAGCTGTGTATCAGTCTCTAATCCTAATTGACTCTTTACAAACTGTTTTACCTCTCCATACTTATTTGAATCATAGCATGGTAAGGATGGAAGATTTTTTGGCCCAGTCTCTTATTCCTTCGTCAGTAGGGAAATAGAAATATACGACTGTTAAAATGAATGACTTCTATGTGTATCAACATGGATATTTATAAAAAACAAGATTTATTATAAAGGTGAGGGGCAAAGGATATGTAAGGTATGATATGATCTATATTTCTTTTAAACAACCCTTTATACTTTTTATGAATGATATTTAATATTGTATATACATACATAAATTACAACAGTATACTTACATGTAGTGGCAGGATAGACCCCAATTTCAGAATAGTGGAAAGTTCTGGGGAGGGAAGGCAGTAGAGAGAAAATAAGATTTGATGAGAATGCAGCTTTAACCACTGTATCAGTTATCTAGTGCTGTGTAACTAACTGCCTCAAAACTGAATGGCTTAAAAACAGCCATTTATTATTGCTCATAATTATGTGGATTAACACCTTGGGCTGGAACAGGGTAAGCACTTCTGGTCTTAGGTGGGCTCACTCATACATTTGCAGTCAACTAGCAGATCAGTGTGGGGCTGGCTGTCACTGGGGAGAGGGAGAGGGGAGTGACTGGGTCTCATGTCTCTCATCACCCAGCAGGTCAGCCCAGTCCGAGTCACATAGTAACTGATGGGATTTCTTTTAATTCTAGGCTCAGAAGTCGTACACATTGACCGTATCAAATCACAAAGTTACATTCTATTGGGTAAATCAAGTTACAGATCCAGCTTAGTTTCAAGGAATACAGAAAAAGACTACCCTTGATGAGAGGAAGTGCGCAAAGTCACATTGGAGGGGGCATAGCTCCAGGAAGGAGTGGAAAATTGTATCCATCTGTTTTTCATAACTGACCAGTGCCACATCTATAGCTTTATTTTTCAATCAGAAGAAAAAAATTGTCAAAATATTAAAATTCTGAGACGTAGATACATAGGCACCTATTATTTCTGAACCTTTCTGTGTGTTTGAAATAGTATGTAATTGATCATTTTAATAACATTGAAAACATGATTATATAGTCATTCTTCCACACCAGAAATATTTCCTGGAACTCCATCACATCAACACAATGACCCATAGTTATACACAACTAAAATTCTCATCACCTGGGTCTTTTAGCATTATATAGATAAAATTTGCGGCATGTTAAGGATCTGGCTGAATTTCCATTTAAATAGCAACATTCAGCCCTTGGATTTGCTTCTGTTGTTCTAATTACTTGTCTGGAAAAAATGTTTCCTCATCTCCTAACCTATCCTGCCACAGGCCTTTTTCTGTGCTGGATCAGACCCTGGCTAAGGAGAACACCTGTAGACTGCATGATAATGGTAGTAGAAATGATTGCATATCTCTCTGTGCAGTTTTGTGCATGTGTCTGTAGATATGTCTGTTGCAACAAAAGGAATGAAACAAAATGTATAATAGGTATGAAAGATGTTGCTGGCAGTTCTGCATTATCGATGGAGAGCTTTACCCACAACTGAATTTTAATCTCAGGGTAGAATCCTCAAATGTATGTCTCAGCTTTGCTTTCCTGCTGTTAGGTTGTGTCTAAGGAGAACATAGGCTAATGATTCTAATAGTAGCCTAAGGAAAGCATAATTAAAGATGCAGAAGACATGTTGTTGACCATGCGTTCCAAATGCTAGCTTATATTGTATTGGGTAATCTGCTATTTTGGATTATCCCTTTGTTTCTATGGGTAATGGAGAGTTTTCCATATCCATAATTAAATCCCTGATCTATATCTAGCTAAGCCCTTTTAATTTTTTATTCAACCTAAAATAGGACCTGCTGTACCCAAGAATTAGGCTTTTTCCCTGCCACCTTTCCAGACCTCTGGGTCTCCACATTCAGCCACTTGTGACAGTCTGTCCCAGAAAATTGGAAAACCGTTCACTTTAATTGGTTCTAAAATGTAGGATTCAGTGCTTGTGCTGAGTTTGAGGATGAAACTAACATTTTACAAAGCCCAGCCCAGCAGCAGCTGCCCTTTGGGATTTGGGAGGTAGAGCAGCAAGTCACTCAGGAATTTAGCGCTTTATTACAAAGAAGTGCTAACTCTTCTGGTTCTGCTTATAAATGGAATAAAGGGGGAATCTGGCTCACCCATGAGCGCTTTAACCTTGTGCATGCTCAATATCCTTATGAAATGCAATATCTTATGATCCTTTAAATAACAAATGACCTTATTCCCTTTTATGGGGTCATTAAGACCTCTAACGGTCCAGGTATAAATCCCAGCTACTACTGCACATCTTAATTTACTATTCATATGTGAATCTCTCTCTGGTTCTCAATTACTATACAACAGCAACTGGCTCATCAAATTATCCCCATTGGAATGTGTCTGTTAAAGACATTGCAGTTTATATCTTAGGGTCCTAATTAAAGTCACAGTACTTGATAAACCTTGAACAACTAGTAATTGGAAACTAACAATTAGTACCAGCCGCCTTAGTTGAGATTAGCTCTACTGCTGGCTACGTGACTAAGCAAAAGGAAATTAGTACACCAGAGATTGCCCACATGCCAAATGTGTGTTAATGTCCACTCCTGGGTTTCAGCCAAAGTAATGAGAAGAACTTGGCATTAAAATATTATTAGCTAAAAGTCTTTATATAGATATCTGTGCCATGGAATAGATCAGTCTGATATCCCTGTGGCTTTTCAGCCTTTATCATGCTCATTACTGTTTTCATCATCCTGTCTCTGGATATCTGTGGAGATGGTGCTGTAAGACCACCTCTTTGAGCTTCTTTTCTTCTCAAAAGCCTACAGCTTGCTTTCTTTCTTAACAAAGCATAGGTCACATAGTCCTACTGTATTCTGCATATACTCCCCATCTTCCTGCCCCTTATTTTCTACATCTTCAGAATATCTGAGGTTCAAGGCATGGCAGGAAGCACATGAATTGATTTGGTGAGTCTAAGAGAAGCTTGAAGGACTACAGGCATTGTGCTGTGTCTCCCAATTAGCCGCCATGCTATTCTGAGACCACACACTTTGGAAGGCAGCTGGGAGGAGTGTATTCTAGTTCCCTGTCCTGGAGACTTGCTGATGGACCTTTTCCAACTGGAAATGTGTTCATAGTGATACTTTGCAATGGGCAGCAGAAGAGAAAATCTCCTTAGGATGACCTTCTGTTTTGTCAGTCAGTGTTGTACCCCCACTCTCTTATTCCCATTTCATTGAATAGCTAATGGAATGGGATATCACTTCAAGGAGCTTCGGCAGACTTGATGAAGCATTCCAGATGCCTCCTCTCTAATCCACTTACCTCATGTATTCCCAGGAGTTCTTGGCTATGGGAGAAGTGTGTTTCAGCAGTCTTCCCCCAAAATACTGATTCGCTTACCAGGGCAGATACAGTTTATAATGGTTTTGTAATCTTTGTCATCCTCTTTTTCACCCTTTGGCAGAGAGCCAATATGGCCACTCCAAAGTATTCCAAGAAATTAATCACAAAAATGAATGATAGGTAGTGGGGCTTTGTGTTCTTTTGCAAAGTGAACAAGTATGGCTTAAGAAGTTTTGTAGTTTTATCACAAAATAAATCCATGTCCTCAACACTTTCACTGCTCTAAAACTTAACCAAGTTAAGTTTTTACAATAGCGACTGGATCCAGATTCACTCCATGGCAGGCTCTGGCGTCTACTTCAAGCTAACCCTTGTGTAGCACTTGCATATATAGACCAAGTAAGCCTCCCACTCTCTCCTACCAAACCCAGAAGAGAGTTGAGTCAAATATTATCCAAAGAAAGTCAGGTTACTGCAAACCAAAGATAAGATGTTCTCTTTGTATAGAATGGATCCTTACTCCTTGGACTATTCTCAAGATTGGTTAACTTAAAGAAGCATGATCAGTGTACACTAACTGGAATACTACTTAACTGGTTTCATGTAGTTTGCTCATATCATGAAACTAATCAGTGCTCCTTTGAACTACTTGAACTTAGCTCTAAATTCAAAATCAAAATTATCCTGTAATTTTCTGTCCAAAAAAAAAAAAGTTTACAGCTATGAATAGATGTTGGCCAATGTTCAACAAAGCCAGTGGATTTTCTGTAGGGACTTTAATTGGCCAGAAACAACTGCCATGAACACCATCAAGTGGGGTATATAGAATCCTCTCTCCTCTCTACTCCACAGCCTTTGCCATCCTTCTAGCTGCTCCCTTTTCTAGAACCTATCCTGTGGCATTAATAAAGGGAAGGCTCACAGCTGGTTGGAAACCAATTCACTTTAAGAAGATTCATGATAACAATAAATGTTATCTGGTACTCTCTAGAGTTTTCTCGAAGCCATCAGGAGAGAGAAGAATGAAACTTTGATCATAACAAGTTAAAGGGAAAGCTTACTGAGACCTTGCAAACAAAAGAAGCATCAAGGAAGGGAAGCTCTATAGCACAGCAAACTCCATTCAATGTCTTGTAATAACCTTTAATGAAAAAGAATATGAAAGCAAATACATGTATATACATGCATGACTGGGATGTTGTGCTGTACAGAGAAATTGACACATTGTAACTGACTCTACTTCAATAAAAAAAGAAGGGGAAGATCCCATAGAAAATAGAGGGATAAATAGGAATCTATGCTTTGTTGATAAACAAAGAATTCTGTATCATATCAAATGGAGCTTACAGAAGGCAGTCTGCCAGTCAGCTCATGGAATCTTTGAGCCTTGGGTTTAATAGTACTTAGAGTTCATTCAGTCTAAGATTTTTTCTAACATGTTAACCCTTCTGGGATTGTCATTTAGCTTCTGTTTGCATACCTGTAGGGACAAGGGATTCACTACTTGCAGTTTTGGCACATCCCATTGTTAAACAGCTCTGCTTATTTATGTCAAATCCAAGTCTGCTGCTCAGCACTATCGTCCCATTGGCCTTGGCCTTCTTTCTAGAGGCATTCATAAAGTTTTCTATTTCTTCTCACTTAGAGGCAGTTTACCTTTTCAGCCCAGTTCCCAAACTTCTGTTACTCTCATAATTTTTTATCCTTATTTTAGAAAATAAAGAGAAAAATATCATCAGTAAACTGTAACTAGATATAACCAGTATGTTAATATTTTGATATGCATCTTCCAGTTTATATATATGTGTACATATTATTTATAGAAAAATTAAGACTATAGTGTATATATTATTTAAAATCAGGTTTTTTTCAGATAATATGTTATCAAAAACATTTTTGTCATATGTTTTCCTCTGCAGCATTATTTTTAATGGCTGTATCATATGCTTTTGCATTGTTAAACAATATTTTATTTATTCCTGCTGCTAAGCATTTAATGTCTTCTAGTATAAAAATGCTACAATTTATATTCATTAATATATACATGATTATCTATTGACTGCTCTTTCTCTTTCTATGCTAGCAATTGTACTAGGTACTAGGTAATAGGGTGAAACAATTCCAAAATGATCCCTGCTCTCAGGGAGCTTATACTCTGTAGTTTAATTTATAGTCATCTTATTGCCGTAGATAATAGGTAATTTCACTGCCCTAGAAGGAAACAGCTAGACCAGGAAAAATGCATATTATATATTGGATCATTCTTTGGCTATGAAGTTGCCATCCAGAATATCCCCTCTGTATTTGAGCCTGTTTCCTCACACCCTTACAAGCTCTGAATTTTTATCATTATGTTAAGTCTTCCGAATTTGATCGGTTGACTGTTAAATCATATTTAAACGTTATTTTGATTGGAATTTATTTAATTTCTGCTGACTTACTGTTAACAAGCCATATTCAGCAGACAGGAGTATTCATCATAAAATGCTTTTATGAGGATAAATGAAAAAATGAAGTGTCCTTTCCTAAGCTAACAAGTTAAATCAAAGATAGAAAAAAATACCTATGACTTCATTTGATCTTTTCCTGGAGCTAAGTCAGATTTGTTTGCTTGCTTCTTCAAGTGACTGGTTTATATTTCAGCAAGTGTTGCAAGGTGTTCAAAATGGAGTGTTTTCTTTTACACCTGACTTCTTCCACTGAAAAGCCTTTGACCCCAGGAAAACAGGTTTTAATGGGATTGATTTAGTTATTTAGCTTGTCACAGCAGCTTAACTCTCAATTATGTTGTGGCGGTATGTATTTGTCTCAGCCTACACATTATTTTGATGTAGCTGGGTTTAATTGCATGTGGAGAGAGTAACTGTGTTTGATTTTGTTTAACAGAGTAGCACATGATCTGTTCAACAGCTACCATCATGAAACAGAGAAGGGTAGGTTGGTCTCAGAGCATGAGAACAGAGAGGCTGAAATGGGGGTCTGAGCCTCAGTTATACTGGCAGATTCTTTCTGGGAGTCTTCCTGTAGCCCTTCCCAGGTCTATGGTTCTTGCTGAGGTGGAATCATATAGAGGTGGCTAGGCACTGCTTCATCCCACTGCCCTATGGGTGAGTGACCTGCCAAAAAAATCAGCCAGTCTTGCCTGCTGGCTTTCAGATGTAGTAGATGGCCCCAGCTGTGGGCAGGACCCAGAGTAAAGAAGACCCAGGCACCCTGGTGCAGTAGTGATTTCTGCTTAGTCTCGAAGGCACCTGCTAGAGGTTTCTTCTGTTCCCCAAGCCTGCTGGCCCTCACCTTTCTGCCTCTTCTCTCACATGGTTGGAAAACTCCATGCAGGTAAACTCATGATGTATTTGGTCCATCTTCGATGCTACTTTTCCATGAAACTTCTTGTCCTTTCTAATGAGTGTGATAGACCCCTCCTCTGAAGCCCCAAGGTAACAGTAATAACAAGCACACCTTTAATGTTTATTATGCTAGGCATTCTTCTTCTAATTAACTCATTTAATCCTCAAAACAACTCTGTGGGAATAGTATTATTAGCACCATTTTGTGAGTGAAGAAAAACAGAGAGGTTAAGGAACTTGTCAAGTTACTTAGCTGATAAATAGGAAAGCCACAATTCTACCCCAGGCAATCAAGCCCTAGAATCCACTGTGCTAGAGTTTTTAACTTCTCCTTTTGCACATATACTCAACTACCAACTGTTTGCCCTGGAAAGGACAATTTAAGTTTCCTCTTTTTATGATAAGAAGATCATGCCCAGAGTGATTTGTCCAAAGTCACACTGGCAATGAGAGACAAAAATGAGATTAAAACCAAATGTCCTGGATTCTCCATCATGTTGCTTGAAGCATGCAGGACATATCATAGTTAGGATATCTTAAATGGTATCGTGTATCATAGGTGTTATCCTAACCATTTTACTGGGTTATAAATATCTGCAGTGTGTCATAATGCATTGTTTATAAATGTTAATCTTTTATGGTTCACTTTCCATATCTGTATTATTATTATTGTAATATTTAGTTTAATTTTTACCTGCTTTGGTCTCATCCTAAGAAATTATATCACCAAAACTATGTCTTTGCCGTGCTGAAGTGTTGATTTTATTTATTCTTCTAGAACATGTTAAGTTGTATATCTGTTACCTTTCTAGATTTGCTTGTATAGTTACTAAAATAATGGGCCCACCACCAAAAGAAACAGCACTACAATCAGGAAACACTGGGAAAAAACAAAAAACAGTGACCTAGAGATGGGCTCCTATGCTAGCTCTGTCACCACCTTTTGGGCTAATCATCGGAGCT
Organism: Vicugna pacos; assembly: GCF_048564905.1. Classification (NCBI taxonomy): domain Eukaryota; kingdom Metazoa; phylum Chordata; class Mammalia; order Artiodactyla; family Camelidae; genus Vicugna; species Vicugna pacos. The sequence continues at coordinate 10,039,166 of NW_027328742.1, forward strand.
CCGTTCACTCTTTTGTAAACTGGGTCAGAATATCTTTGTCCTTTTTAATCTTCCTGGCTGGATGGGATGACCATATGACAAAAAAACTAGTTTTCTGTAAACTCTAGAGCACAGTCATCATTGGGCATGTCATCATTATCACATTCACTGTAACTCCAGTCTGAGCATCTGTGGGTAATAACTACTCGAGAAATGCTTATTGAATGAATAAAAACGTTTTCTAAGTCCTTGTAACTCCACACATTCCCTGGAAATTCAGAAAGGTAAAAAGAAGGTTAAATCTCTTGCATCTGCCCTTTAGAAGGCGTTTCCTAGTGTGCTGCATCATGACTTGATTCTGTCTCTCACCAGAGCTCCTGTACCTTCACTGTTTCCCATAAGAAATCCTGTCACTTTTCAGCATTTCTTGAGTTGGTACTTTACTGAAGAATTTAGAGACTTATGAAATGGTATCAAATCCCAATCCACATAGCTTCTGTTGATTCCCCGGTTTTCATTTTCATTCATACTCATTCATACTCATTCTTTCTGTCTCATATATATATACACATACACAAACACATGTAATTTTTTCATTCTTTTTCTCTCATTCATATTTATTCAAAGATATAGGTATATATGTATATATATCTTTCTCACCCTCCATCCCTCTTTCTACTGAAGGTCTTCTCACCCACTCTTACCCTTGGAAAGCCCAAACAGTTATAATTTCAATGCTCTGACTTTAACTTTAGCAGTAAATATAATGATAGCAGCAGCCTCCTCCTGCCACATACATTCATCCTTTGTTCCTGTGGCAGTCTTGTAAGACAAGCAAGACAGATATAAGGCAAGTCTCCATTTTATAGGCGAGGAAACAAAGGCTATAACACATCCCAAGTCAATTATGGTAGTCTCACAGAAAGTCAACATAGGAAACTTGTCTTCCTGTGCGGAGCCCGGTGTTCTTCCAACTTCAACAAGACGGTCTCAAGTCATCTCCTCTATGAAGCTAGGGTATTTCAAGTAATTGCAGTAAATGAGATAACCTAAGGTAAGAGTTTAGCTGTGTAAGAAAAGGAAGGGAATTCTGGAGAGAGTGTGGAGAAAAGGAACCATCCTATACTGTTGGTGGGAATGCAGTTTGGTGCAGCCATTATGGAAAACAGAATGGCGATTCCTCCAAAGACTAAAATTAGACTTCCCATATGACCCAGCAATCCTACTCTGGGCATATATCCAGAGGGAACCTTAATTCAAAAAGACACCTCCACCCCAATGTTCGTAGCAGCACTATATACAATAGCCAAGCCATGAAAACAATGTAAATGTCCATTGACAGATGACTGGATAAAGAAGAGGTGATCTATTTATACAATGGAATACTAGTCATAAAAATGATAAAATAATGCCATTTGCAGCAACATGGATGTCCCTGGAGAATGTCATTCTAAGTGAAGTAAGCCAGAAAGAGAAAGAAAAATACCATATGATATCACTCATATATGGAAGCTAAAAAAAAAAGACAAATGAACTTATATACAAAACAGAAACAGGTTTCCAGACATAGAATACAAAACTTGTGATTGCCAGTGGGGGAGGGTGGTGGAAAGGGATTAACTGGGAGTTCGAGATTTGCAGATACTGACTTATAAAATAGATACAAGTTTATACTGTATAGCACAGGGAAATATATTCAATATCTTGCAGTAGCTTATGGCAAAAAATAATATGAAAGTGAATATATGCATATTCATGTATAACTGAAACATTGTGCTATACACCAGAAATTGACACAACATTGTAAACTGACTATACCTCTATAAAAAGAGAAAACAAAAACAAGAAACAGAAACTACTCTAAAAATTAGTCTTTAAAAAAAGGGTAAAAAAAAAAACCCCAAAAAAACACAAAAAAATGAAAAGGTAGGGAACCAAAATGGAGCCCTAGGAAATGCTGGCATTTGAAAAATCAGCTCTAGGAAGAGAATCCTGCAATGGATGCTGAAATAGAGTGGCCTGAAAAGTAAGAGAAAAACCAGGAGAGGGTGTTGTCATAGGAACCAAAAGAAGAGAATATTCCAGAACAGGGAATGTGGTCATGTGAGTTTAATCATAATGAAAGATCCATTCAGAATAAGTTAGAGCAGAGTCCCTTGAACATAGCAAAACAGAGAGCATTGATGATCTGAGAACAGTTTCATTGGAGTGATTGAGGAGATGGGTTGAAGGATGAATAGGTGAAGACTTGCGAATATTATGGAGACAACTTGAGGAAAAGAAAAAGAGAAAAACAAGGTAGTATCTAGAGGGACATGCTAGTTAAAGAGAGGGAATTTCCTTTGAGATCAAAGTTGCTAGAGCAAGTTTGAGTGCTGGTGATATTAATTTAATTGACAAAGAGATGGAATATGCAGAGAGGTTTGTTAAAGGTTTTTTCATTTATTTTCAGCAACTTTTTACTAATCCCTTCCCTCTCCGTCTCTTTCTCTTCTCTATCTCTCTACCTCTCTCTGTCTTGCTGTCTGTATAATTTCTCTCTCCCTCTCTCTCCCTTTCTATCTATCTAGCTAGCTACCCGTGCCCCACAGGTTCCCAGGGACTTATACGCTGTCTCCTTGAAGGCCTAGCATGCAAGATTGTAATCCAAAGAAACTAGCCTACTTACACTCAGTTCAAAACCTAACTTCTCTCTCACCACTTACCCTTGTCAAATTACGTTCTTTTCCCTCTGAACAGTTTTGCTCCCTCAGATCATGAAATCCTTCAGACCAACAAATTTTGACCAAAATATGAGTGATAATTCCATTTATATCATTTCTCCAAGGGTATTAACATGTTTAAGGAGATACATGGAAATGATAATCATCTTGTGTCTTAGTTTTCTATTATTTCTAATTATCAAAATTTTAGCAGCTTATAACAACAACTATTTATTATCTCACAATTTCTGTATGTTGGTAGTCTAGCATGACTCAGCTGGTTTCTCTGTTTTGAGTGTCATAAGGCCAAAATCAAGGTGTTGGCCAGCTGGTCTCTCATCTGGAGGCTCTGGGAAGGGATATGCTCCAAACTCATTTGTGATATTGGCAGAATTTGGTTCTTGCAGTTGTAGAACTAAGGTCTCCATTTCCTTGCTGCTTGTTACCCAGGGGCTTCTCTCAGCTTCTAGAGACCATAAGCATTCATTGGCAAATCGCTCCTCCGACTTCAAAGCCAGGGACAACATGTTGAAACTTCCTATGCTTTGAATCTCTGGATTCCTTTCTGCTACCAGCCAGAGGAAATACTACTCAGGCCAGGCCCACCCACAAAATCTTCATATCTTAAGGTTAACTCATTTAGGACTTTAATGCCATCTGCAAAAAACCCTTCACAGCATTATCTAGACTAGTGTTTGATTGACCAGGGGACAGAAATCTTGGGGCCATCTCCCACACGCTGAATTCTTCAAGAAACTTCTCCCTCATGCCACCTGCAGTGGACACTGTTCCATCCACAAGTCCAAGCAGCCAAGTTTTTTACAATGTGACACTGGGGCCATCACCCCACTGTAGCTCATTAGAGTAAGAGTAGCCTCTGACTCATGGAGTATACTCAGTCCCTTATAAATTCCACTTCTTGGTCCTGATTTCTCAAAAAATCATTTGTATTTCCTGCCCTTGAGTTCAGTAAAATAAGCTACTTTCCCTTTTGCTGAAGCCAGTTTGGGCAGATGCTTATTACTTGCACCTGAAAGAGATGTGGGAGAGACTAGGACGCTTGCTAGTGATACCCTCACTTCCATCCATTCATTTCAAGGACATTTAGCATCTTCTATGTCCAAGGCCACCACCCCAAGCAAGCACTAGGATAGAAGGAGAGAAAGCAGTGTCTCCACTTCTTGAGAAAGCTAATACCGTTACGTTGCAGGGAATCATCTTTGTGTTTTGGCAAGTATGGAAGATTGATTGAAATGATAGCCCCCCCCCCCAGATGCACTTCCTGTATCCAGGCTCTGTTATTTCTTTGGAGTCGAGAGGCCACACGTGGCTGACATTTGGCTCAATCACGTGTTTTGACTTGGCCAGTAGGATGCTGGCAGGCTTGACATAAGCAGAGGCTTGAAAAAGCAACAACACATTTTACTTCCTCTCTTAGAACCCTGCAATCACAATGAGTACAAGCCCAGGCAGCAGCCTTCAGGAGGATGAGAGACCATGTAGGACAGAGCAGAGCCTGTCTAGCCCTGCCCATCCTGGACTTGCCAGACCCCTGCCGACCCAACAAGTCAACCTAGCAAGATGCATGAACGAGCCCCACCCAGATCCACAGAATCCACCACCCCATCCATAGATGTATGAAAATGGTAAATGGTTGCTATTTTCAGAGATTCAGTTTTGGGGTGTTTGGTTATGCAGTGGTAGATAAAAGGTGCAGAGAGAACCCAAAGGCAACTCCAGAACTATGGGCCAGATACTTTCTAGCATATTAAAATTATTTGGAGAGAGGGGGAAGTAAGTTACCTAAGTTTATGGCCTTCTTCATTTGAGAGACTTCAACAATAAGGAGGCCTTGACTGCTTCAAGTACAGCCCAGCTCTCCCTCTGTTCAGATTTTCACAAACTGCCAGCTTTCTCTGTCATCAGCATCAAGTCTTTTAATTAAGTAATAGAAAGGTAATTATGACAGAAACATGATTATGTGGATTATTCTTATGCACTCATGGAGGAAGAAAATCAGAGATTGCCAGCTGCAAACATCTGCAATAAAAGAAGTCTTAGGACAAAAAGTAGTTTCTGCTGCTGCCTTGTCCTCCTTTTTCAGAAACACCAGTCTTATAGGGCATTAAATCAGTGGTAAGTTACTAGCTGTATAATATGTGCTGTCCATCTCATGAGATGTTAACTGAGGTCCCTTTTGCTCACATTCTGTGCCTGTCACCAAGTGTCCAATAAAAATTCTGTTCTCTGAGGGCATGTCAGGAAAGAGCAGGGCACAGACTTGCCTACACCTCCCTCACCAGTCCAGGAGAGCCCCCAGGCAAGTCTGTCCCTGTGGTCTGCCCCAAGGCTGAGTCATCAGAATTCCTCATCTGCAAATGCCACCCGAACTATGGCCACTGGCAATCACACAGAGCTCAGAGAAACCAGTGTCAAAGTACTGGGGTCCTCAAGTCCCTCTGACACCAAGGTGGTCTAGGCAACTTCTGGGATAGACCTCACCTAGGTAGTCGGGGAGGACAGGCTTGGAGCCAGAAGTCAGGAAACCTGGAATCAAATTTTCCTTTTGTCATTTAATCTTGTGTCCCTGAACAAAATTCCTAACTTCCCTGACAGATCTTTTGTATTACCTTCCATAAAAAAAGAATAATGATGGCTGTTGGCCAAACTCATAATTCAACTTGATTTTTCATGTTGGATAATATATGGGAAAGGGGGCTTGAAATAGTAAGAAACACTATAACTAAACACTCAATTGTTTTTTGTTATCATTCTTGGTTTATTGAGATGTAATTGACACACAGCACTGTAAAAGTTTAAGGTGTACAGTATAATGATTTGACTTATATACATCATGAAATGACCATCACGATAAATTTAGCGAACATCCATCTCATATAAATACAAAATTAAGTAGAAAAAATTTCTTATGATAAAAACCCTTAAGATTTACTCTTAAATTTCATGTATAACATACAGCAGTGTTATGTATATTTATCTTGTTGTGCATTACATACATACAACTTATTTATCTTATATCTGAAAGTGTGTACCTTTTAACTGACTTTATCCAATTCTCCCTCCTGCCATGCTTCTCTTCTAGTAGCCACAAGCCTGACCTCTTTTTCTATAAGTTTGTTTTTTAAGTATAATTGACCTACAACACTGTGTTAGTTCCTGTTACACAACACAGTGATTTTATATTTCTATACATTTAAAAATGATCATCACAGTAAGTCTAGTTATGATATATCACTATACAAAAATATTGTATAGTTATTGGCTATATCCCCCACACCATATATTTCATACCCATGACTCTTTTATTTTGCACCTGAAAGCTTTGTACCTTATAATATCCCTCACCTACTTCTCTCCTCCCTCCATCCCCCACCACTCTGGCAACCACCTGTTTATTCTCTGTTACTATTACTTTGTCTTTATTATGTTATGTTTGTTCATTTGTTTTGTTTTTTTTCATTCCACATATAAATGAAGTCATACAGTATTTGTCTTTCTCTGTCTGACTTATTTCACTTAGCACAATACCCTCTAGGTCCATCCATATTGTTCTAAATAGCAAGATTTCATTCTTTTTTATGGTTGAGTAATATTACATTAATATATACATACCACATTTTCTTTATCCATTCATTTATTAGTGGGCACCTTAGGTTGCTTTCATATCTTGGCTATTGTAAATAATGCTGCAATGAACATAGGGTCCACATATCTTTTCAAATTAGTGTTTTGTTTTCTTTGAATAAACACCCAGGTATAAAATTTCTGAATTATATGGTAGTTCTATTTTTAATTTTTTTAACTTTTTTTATTGATTTATAATCATTTTACAATGTTGTGTCAAATTTCAATGTAGAACACAATTTTTCAGTTATACATGAACATATATATATTCATTGTCACATTTTTTCTTTGTGAGCTGCCATAAGATCTTGTATATATTTCCCTGTGCCGTACAGTATAATCTTGTTTATCTATTCAACGATTTTGAAATCCCAGTCTATCTCTTCCCATCCCCTGCCCCCTTGGCAACCACAAGTTTGTATTCTGTGTCTGTGAGTCTATTTCTGTTTTGTATTTATGCTTTGTTTGTTTGTTTTTCTTTTAGATTCCACATATGAGCGATCTCATATGGTATTTTTCTTTCTCTTTCTGGCTTACTTCACTTAGAATGACATTCTCCAGAGCATCCATGTTGCTGCAAATGACATTATGTTGTCAGTTTTTATGGCTTAATAATATTCCATTGTATAAATATACCACATCTTCTTTATCCAGTCATCCATTGATGGACATTTAGGCTGTTTCCATGTCTTGGCTATTGTAAATAGTGCTGCTATGAACATTGGGGTGCAGGTGTCATCCTGAAGTAGGGTTCCTTCTGGATATAAGCCCAGGAGCGGGATTCCTGGGTCATATGGTAAGTTTATTCCTAGTCTTTTGAGGAATCTCCATACTGTTTTCCACAGTGGCTGCACCAAACTGCATTCCCACCAGCAGTGAAGGAGGGTTTCCTTTTCTCCACAGCCTCTCCAGCATTTGTCGGTTTTTGAATGATGCTCATTCTGACTGGTGTGAGCTGATACCTCAATGAAGCTAGAACACTCCCTTACACCATACACAAAAATGAACTCAAAATGGATCAAAGACTTAAACATAAGACAAGATACAATAAACCTCCTAGAGGAAAATATAGGCAAAACATTATCTGACATACATCTTAAAAATGTTCTCCTAGAACAGTCTACTCAAGCAATAGAAATAAAAGCAAGAATAAAGAAATGGGCCCTAATGAAACTTACAAACTTCTGCACAGCAAAGGAAACCATAAGTAAAACAAAAAGACAACCTATGGAATGGGAAAAAATTTTTGCAAATGAAACCGACAAAGGCTTTATCTCCAAAATATATAAGCAGTTCATATGACTTAGTAAGAAAAAAAATAAACAACGCAATCCAAAAATGGGCAGAAGATCTAAACAAGCAACTCCCCAAGGAAGACATACAAATGATCAATATGCACATGAAAAAATGCTCAGTATCACTAATTATCAGAGAAATGCAAATCAAAACTAATTTTAATTTTTTGAGGAATCTTTATACTGTTTTCCATTGTGGTAACACCCTTTTACATTCTCATCAACAGTGCAAGTGGGTTCTCTTCACATCCTTGGCAACACTTATTATTTCTTGTCATTTTGATAATAGCCATTCTGACAAATGTGAATGATACATCATTGTGGTTTTGAATTGCATTTCCCTGATGATTAATAATGTTGAGCATCTTTTCATGTGCCTGTTGGCCCTCTCTGTGTCTTTGAAAGAATGTCTCTTCAGATCTTCTGCCTATTTGTTAATTGGGTTGTTTGGGGTTTTTTTGTTTGTTTGTTTATGTTGAGTTGTATAAGCTCTTTATATATTTTGGATATTAACCACTGATTAGATATATCATTTGAAAATACTGTCTGCTATTCAGTAGGCAGCTTTTGCATTTTGTTTATAGTTTCCTTTGCTGTGCAAAAGCTTTTCAGTTTGATATAATCTAACTTGTTTATTTTTGCTTTTGTTTCCTGGCCTAAGAAGACACCCCCCCCCAAAAAAAATTACTGAGGCCAAAGTCAAAGAGCTTACTGTCTGTTTTCTTCTAAAAGTTTTATGGTTTCAAGTCTTACGTTTAAGTCTTTAATCCATTTTGAATTTATTTTTGTTCATGATCTCAGTGAGTAGTTTGATTCTTTTGCATGTAGCCATCCAGTTTTCCCAACACCATTTATTGAAGAGGCTTTTCTTTCCTCATTGTATATTCTTGCCTTTTTTTTCATAGATTGATTGGCCATATAGTGTTGGTTCATTTCTGGGCTCTCTATGTGGTTTCATTGATAAATGTCTATTTTTGTGAGAGTACTGTACTGTTCTGATGAATCTAGCTTTGTGATACAGTTTAAAATCAGAAAGTGTGATACCTTCAGCTTTGTTCTTTCTTAAAATTGCCTTGGCTATTTGGGGTCTTTTGTATTTCCATATAAATACTAGAATTATTTGTTCTAGTTGTACAAAAAATGCGACTCGTATTTTGATAGGTATTGTATCTGTAGATTGCCTTTGGCAGTATGGGCATTTTAAAAATATTCATTCCTCCAATTCATGAACATGGTGTATCTTTCTACTTGTATTGTCTTCAATTCCGTTCATCAGTGTATTACAGTTTTCCAAATACAAGTCTTTTACCTCTTTAGTTAGATTTATCCCCAGGTATTTTATTCTTTTTATGCAGTTGTAAATAAGATTGTTTTCTTAATTTTATTTCTGATAATTTGTTCTTAATGTATAGAAATGCAACAGATTTCTGTATTTGTATCCTGCAACTTTCCTGAATTTATTGCTGAGCTCTAGTAGCTTTGGTGGCATCTTTAGGATTTTCTGTGTGTAGTATCATGTAATCTACAAACAATGACAGTTTTAGTCTTCCTTTCCAATTTGGATTCCTTTTTATGTCTTTTTATTGTCTGATTGCTGTGGCTAGGACTTCCATACTTTGTTGAATAAAAGTGATGAGAGTTGGCATCCTTATCTTGTTTCTGATGTTAGAAGAAATGCTTTCAACTTTTCACTGTTGAGTATATTGTTAGCTATGGACTTATCATACATGGCCTTTGTTATGTTGAGGTATGGTCCCTCTGTACCTACTTTCTAGTGAAGTTTTATCATAAATGAATATCAAATTTTGTCAAAAGCTTTTCCTGCACCTATTAAGATGATCATACAGTTTTTATTCTTAAATTTGTTAATGTGGTGTATCACATTGATTTGAAGATGTTGAACCACCCTTGTGTCCCTAGGATAAATTCCACTTGATCATGGTGTATAATCCTTTTAATGTATTGTTCAATTTGATTTGCTAATATTTTGTTGAAGATTTTTGTGTCTATGTTCATCAGTGATATTGACTTGTAATTTTTGTGTGCGTATGTGATATCTTTGTCTGGTTTTGGTATCAGACTGTTGCTGGCCTCATAGAATGAATTAGGAAGCATTCCTTCCTCTATAATTTTTTGAAGTAGTTTGAGAAGAATAAATGTTAACTCTTCTTTAACTGTTTGGTAAAATTTATCTGTGAAGACTTCTGGTCCTGGACTTCTTTTGTTGGGAGTTTTTTTAAATTACTGATTCAGTTTTAGTACTGGTAATTGGTCTGTTCGTATTTTCTCTTTCTTCCTGGTTCAGTCTTGGGAGATTGTCCATTTCTAGGAATTTGCCCATTTCTTCTAATTTGTCCATTTTATGCTGTGTAGTTGTTCATAGTAATATCATATGATCCTCTGTATTTCTGTGGTGTCAGTTGTAACTTCTTTTTCATTTTTGATTTTATTGATCTGGGTCTTCTCTCTCTCTCTCTCGATGAGTCTGACTGTTTATCAATTTTTTTTTTATCTGTTCAAAGAATCAGCTCTTAGTTTCCTTGATCTTTTCTATTTTGTTTTAGTCTCTATTTCATTTGTGTCTGCTCTAATTTTTATGATTTCTTTCTTTCTACTAACTTTGTGCTTTGTTTGTCCTTCTTTTTCTGTTTACTTTAGGTGTAAGTTGATATTGTTGAGATTCTTCTCATTTCCTTAAGTAGGCTTGTATACTTTGTATAACCTTACCTCTTAAAACTCCTTTTGCTATATCCCATAGGTTTTAGAAAGTTGTGTCTACAGGTATTTTTAAATTTATTCTTAATTTATTCAGTGATATATTATTTGTTTAGTAGCATATTGTTTAGCCTCCATGTGTTTGTGGATTTTGCAGTTTTTTTTCTTATAGTTGGTTTCTTGTCTCATAATGTTGTGGCCAGAGAAGATGCTTGATGTGATTTCAACTTTCTTAAATTTACTGAGACTAGGTTTGTGACCTAGTGTATGATCTATCATGGGGAATGTTCCATGTACACTTGAAAAGAATGTGTCTTCTGCCACTTTTGGATGGAATGTTCTCTAGATATCTTTTAAGTCTATTTTGTCTTATGTGTTTTTTAAGGCCAGTGCTTTCTTACTGATTTTCTTTCTGTAGATGTCTGTTGATGTAAGTCGGAAGTCAGAGTCCCCTACTATTATTGTATTACAGTCAATTTCTTCCTTTGTGTCTTAATAATTGTTTTATATATTTATGTGCTCCTGTGTTGGGTGCATATATATTTACAATTGTTGTATCTTCTTCTTGGATTGATCCCTTGGTCATTATGTAGTATCCTTCTTTGTCTCTTATAACAGTCTTTACTTTAAAGTCTATTTTTGTCTAATATAAGTATTGCTACTCTGGCTTTCTTTTGATTTCCATTTTAGTGGAGTACCTTTTTTCCATCCTCTCACTTTCATTCTGTGTGTGTCTTTAGATCTAAAGTTAATCTTTCAAAGGCAGCATATGTAGGGGTCTTGTTTTTGTTTCCATTTAGCCACTCTATGTCTTTTGATTGAAGTATTTATGACATTTATGTTTAAAGTAATTACTGATAGGTATGTATCTATTGCCATTTTGTTAATGGTTTTATAGGTTTGGTTTTGTTGTGTTTTTTTTTTTTTTAGTTCCTTCTTTTGTTGTCTTCCCTTGTGGTTTGATGACTGTCTCTAGTGTTGTATTTGGATTCCTTTCTCTTTTCTCTGTGTGTATCTATTACAGATTTTTGGTTTGTGATTACTGTGAGGTTTATATATAGCAACCTATATATATAGTGATTAATTCAAGTTGCTGATGTCTTAAGTTTCGAAGCATTTTAATAGCCCTATATTTTTACTCCCCACATGTTTACATTTTTTGGCATCATACTTTACATCTTTTTGTTCTGTGTACCCCTTAACTATTTATTGCTGATATAGATTATTTTACTATTTTTGTCTTTTAACCTTCCTACTAGCTTTACACATGGTTAGTTTACTATCTTTACTGTGTATTTGCCTTTACTGATGAGCTTTTTTCTTCTCATGTTTCTAGTTGTGACCTTTTCTTTTTCACTTAGAGAAGTCCATTTAACATTTCTTATAAAGCTATTTTGGTGGTGCTGAACTCTTCTAGCTTTTTCTTGTCTGTAATACTTTTGATCTCTCCATCAAATCTGAATGAAGGCTTTGCCAGGTAAAGTATTCTTGGTTGTATATTTTTTCCTTTCATAGTTTAAATATCACAGCACTCCCTTCTGACCTGCAAAGTTTATGCTGAAAAGTGAGCTGATAGCCCTATGAGAGTTCCCTTGTATGTAACTTGTTTCTTTCCCTTGCTGCTTTTAATATTCTCTCTTAATCTTTAATTTTTGCCATTTTACTTACAGTGGGTCTTAGTGTAATCCTTTTTGGATTGGTCCTGTTTGGTACTCTCTGTGCTTCCTGGACTTAGATGTCTCTTTCCTTTTCCAGGTTAAAGAATTTTTCAGCTATTATATCTTCAAATATGTTCTCAGCTCCTTTCTCTCTGGGACCCCTGTAATAAGAATACTAGTATGTTTGATGTTATCGTAGAGGTCTCTTAAACTGTCCTCATTTTTTTTCATTCTTTTTTCTTTTTTCTGTTCAGCATCAGTAATTTCCACTACTCTGTATTCCAGCTTACTGATCTGTTCCTCTGTATCATCTCATCTACTGTTGATTCCTTCTAATGTAGTTTTCATCTCATTTATTGTGTTCTTCATCTCTGTTTGGTTCTTCTTTAAATTTTCTCTTTGTTAAAGACTTCTTACTTCTCACTCTCTTTATCCAGTCTTCTGAGTTCTGTTAATGTCTTTATTACCATTATCTTGACATATTTACTGAGTAGATTGCCTATCTTCACTTCGTTCTTTTGGGATTTTATCTTTTCCCTTCATTTGAACATATTCCTCTGCTGCCTCATTTTGCCAAATTTGCTGTTTTTATTTTTAAATATTTAATAGGTTGGTAATGTTTCCGAACCTTAGAGAAGTGGCCTTTTGTAGGAGATGTTTTATCTGTTCCAGCATTGCACCTCTTATGGTTACCTAAGTTGTATACTCTAGTAAAGTCCTCCTCTGTGGGCTGCATGGGTCCTTCAGTTGTGGTGGGCTGATTACCGTGAGTAGTGTAGTAAGCGTGACTGGCTCCTGCTTCATTTGGTTGTCAGGCCCTACCTTGTGGAGAGGCTTCCAGCCACTGGTGAGTGGGGCTTGGTCATGAGGTAGCTGGCTACAGAGTCCCAGGGTTAGTACTGGGCCACTGATGGGCAGAGATGGGTTCTGGGGTGGATAGTTGTGGGGCTAGGATCCCAGATCTGCTGATAGGGATTCTTGAAATGATTGGCTGCAGGGTCCAGGATGCCCCAAAGCTGATACTGACACACTGGTGCATGAGGCTGGATTCTAGGATAGTTGGATGAGGGGTCCAAAGTGTCTCAGAGCTAGTATCAGCCAGCTGTTAGGCAGTGCCAGGGCCTGGGGCTTCCCAGGGCTATAGCTGGCTCACTGTTGGGCAGAGCCAGATCCAGGGGTCTCTGGTTGCAGAGCCCTGGAAGTCCCTGGGCTGATGTCAGCCCACTAGTTAGCAGGGTCAGTTCCTGACACTCTGGTTGTGGAATCTGGGGTGTCCTGAAACTAGTGTTGGCATGCTGGCAATGAGATTGCATCCTAGCATGGCTGGATGAGGGACCAAATTGTCCTAGACCTAGTATTGGCCTACAAGCAGGCGGGCCAGGGCCCACATTTCCCAGAGCTAGTGCTGGCCTGCTGGTGGGTAGGCTGGGTCCTGACACATCAGGCTGCAGGGCTGTGGTGGTCCTGGAGCTTGTGTCTTCCCTCCTGGTGAGCAGGACCAAGAGTGAGGCTGGGTTCTGGGACTAATGCCAGCTCTCTGGTGGGTAGATCCAGATTCTGGAGTCTCTGGCTGTAAGGTCCTGAGGATCCCAGAGTTGATGTGTCGGCCCACTAGTGGGCAGAGCTAGGGCCCAGTGCCTTGGGCTGTAGGGCCATATGGGTCCCAGAGCTAGTGCCAGAGCACTGGTATTCAGGGCCAGGTCCTGTGCCCTCTAGTAGGTAGGGCTGGTTCCTAGGGTGACTTTGGGTTTAGGGGATCTTAAGCAGCCAACATGCTGTTGGATGGGGCTATGTCTGCCAGGCTAGTTGCTTGGCATGGGGTGTCCCAGTACTGGTGCAAAGAGGCTGGTGGGTGGTCCAGGTCCTGGGGCTGATAAGCTAGAGGGAGGATTCCAAAATGGCAGTTGCCAGCACTAGTGTCCTCATGGTAGAACAAGCTCTGAAAAATGGCTGCTGCCAGTACCTGTGTCCCCCAGGTGAGCTCCAGTTGCTTCCTGCCTCTCTGGGAGGCTCTCCAAGATTAGCAGGTGGATCTGACCTAGGTTCCTTTCAAATTACTGCTTCTGCCCTGGGTCTCAGAGCATGTGAGAGCAGAGTATTTCCCACAACCCTCTGTCTCCTGAAAGTAAGCCCCACTGGCTTTCAAAGCCAAACATTCTGGGAGCTCATCTTCCTGGTACAGGACTCCTGGGCTGGGGAATCCAATGTAGGGCTCCAGCTACTCCTCCTTGGGGAGAACCTCTGCAATTGTAATTATCCTCCCATTTGTGGATCGCCCAACTGGAATATGGGTCTTTTTTTTCACATTTTTTATTGATTCATAATCATTTTACAGTGTTCTGTCAAATTCCAGTGTTCAGCACAATTTTTCAGTCATTCATGGACATATACACACTCATTGTCACATTTTTTTCTCTGTGATTTATCATAACATTTTGTGTATATTTCCCTGTGCTATACAGTGTAATCTTGTTTATCTATTCTACAATTTTGAAATCCCAGTCTATCCCTTCCCACCCTCTACCCCGACCCCCCCCCCCGTAACCACAAGTCTGTATTCTCTGTCCATGAGTCTATTTCTGTCCTGTATTTATGCTTTGTTTTTGTTTGTTTGTTTTTGTTTTTTAGATTCCACATATGAGCAATATCATATGGTATTTTTCTTTCTCTTTCTGGCTTACTTCACTTAGAATGACATTCTCTAGGAGCATCCATGTTGCTGCAAATGGCATTATGTTGTCGGTTTTTATGGCTGAGTAGTATTCCATTGTATAAATATACCACTTCTTCTTTATCCAGTCACCTGTTGATGGACATTTAGGTTGTTTCCATGTTTTGGCTATTGTAAATAGTGCTGCTATGAACATTGGGGTGCAGGTGTCATCCTGAAGTAGATTTCCTTCTGGGTACAAGCCCAGGAGTGGGATTCCTGGGTCATATGGTAAGTCTATTCCTAGTCTTTTGAGGAATCTCCACACTGTTTTCCATAGTGGCTGCACCAAACTGCATTCCTACCAGCAGTGTAGGAGGGTTCCCCTTTCTCCACAGCCTCTCCAGCATTTGTCATTTGTGGATTTTTGAATGATGGCCATTCTGACTGGTGTGAGGTGATACCTCATTGTAGTTTTGATTTGCATTTCTCTGATAATTAGTGATATTGAACATTTTTTCATGTGCCTTTTGATCATTTGTATGTCTTCCTTGGACAATTGCTTGTTTAGGTCTTCTGCCCATTTTTGGATTGGGTTGTTTATTTTTTTCTTATTGAGTCGTATTAGCTGCTTATATATTTTGGAGATCAAGCCTTTGTCGGTTTCACTTGCAAAAATTTTCTCCCATTCCGTAGGTTTTCTTCTTGTTTTATTTCTGGTTTCCTTTGCTCTACAGAAGCTTGTAAGTTTCATTAGGTCCCATTTGTTTATTCTTGCT
Source organism: Vicugna pacos (assembly GCF_048564905.1). Lineage (NCBI taxonomy): Eukaryota > Metazoa > Chordata > Mammalia > Artiodactyla > Camelidae > Vicugna > Vicugna pacos. The sequence continues at coordinate 10,054,589 of NW_027328742.1, forward strand.
TGTATTTCTTCTAGGAGAAAATTTTTGAAATGTATGTCAGATAATGTTTTGCCTATGTTTTCCTCTAGGAGGTTTATTGTATCTTGTCTTATGTTTAAGTCTTTAATCCATTTTGAGTTGATTTTTGTATATGGTGTAAGGGTGTGTTCTAGCTTCATTGTTTTACATGCTGCTGTCCAGTTTTCCCAACACCATTTGCTGAAGAGACTGTCTTTATTCCATTGTATATTCTTGCCTCCTTTTCGAAGATGAGTTGACCAAAAGTTTGTGGGTTCATTTCTGGGTTCTCTATTCTGTTCCATTGGTCTATATGTCTGTTTTGGTACTAATACCATGCTGTCTTGATGACTGTAGCTCTATAGTATTGTCTGAAGTCTGGGAGAGTTATTCCTCCAGCCTCTTTCTTTCTCTTCAGTAATGCTTTAGCAATTCTAGGTCTTTGATGGTTCCATATAAATTTTATTATGATTTGTTCTAGTTCTGTGAAATATGTCCTGGGTAATTGGATAGGGATTGCATTAAATCTGTAGATTGCCTTGGGCAGTGTGACCATTTTAACAATATTGATTCTTCCAATCCAAGAGCATGGAATAACTTTCCATTTTTTAAAGTCTTCTTTAATTTCCTTCATCAATGGTCTATAGTTTTCTGTGTATAATTCTTTCACCTCCTTGGTTAGATTTATTCCCAGATATTTTATTACTTTGGGTGCTATTTTAAAGGGGATTGTTTCTTTACTTTCTTTTTCTGTTGATTTATCGTTAGTGTAAAGAAAGGCAACTGATTTTTGAACATTAATTTTGTAACCTGCTACCTTGCTGAATTCTTCGATCAGCTCTAGTAGCTTTTTTGTGGACCTTTTAGGGTTTTCTATGTATAGTAACATGTCGTCAGCATATAATGACACTTTTACCTCTTCTTTTCCAATTTGGATCCCTTTTATTTCTTTCTCTTGCCTGATTGCTGTGGCTAGGACTTCCAGGACTATATTGAATAGGAGTGGTGATAGTGGGCATCCTTGTCTTGTCCCAGATTTTAGTGGGAAGCTTTTGAGTTTTTCACCGTTGAGAACTATGCTGGCTATAGGTTTGTCATATATAGCTTTTATTATGTTGAGATATGTTCCCTCTATACCCACTTTGGCGAGAGTTTTTATCATAAATGGGTGTTGAATTTTATCAAATGCTTTTTCTGCATCGATTGAGATGATCATGTGGTTTTTGTCCTTTCTCTTGTTGATGTGATGTATTACGTTGATTGATTTGCGTATGTTGAACCAGCCTTGTGTCCCTGGGATGAACCCCACTTGGTCATGATGTATAATCTTTTTTATGTGTTGTTGGATTCTATTTGCTAAAATTTTGGTGAGGATTTTGGTGTCTATGTTCATCAGTGATATTGGCCTATAATTCTCTTTTTTTGTAGTGTCTTTGCCTGGTTTTGGTATCAGGGTGATGGTGGCTTCATAGAATGAGTTTGGGAGTATTCCCTCCTTTTCAATCGTCTGGAAGAGTTTGAGAAGGACTGGTATGAGTTCTTCTTTGTATGTTTGGTAGAATTCCCCGGTGAAGCCATCCGGTCCTGGACTTTTATTTGTAGGGAGGTTTTTAATTGCTATTTCTATTTCCTTTCTAGTGATCGGATTGTTCAAGTGTTCAGTTTCTTCTTGATTCAGTTTTGGTGGACAGTATGTTTCCAGAAACTTGTCCATCTCCTCTAGGTTATCCAGTTTGGTTCCATATAGTTTTTCATAATATTCTCATATGATATTCTGTATTTCTATTTTGTTTGTTGTAATTTCTCTGTTTTGCTTTCTTATTTTGCTAATTTGTGCTCTCTCTTTTTTCTTCTTTGTGAGTTTGGCCAGAGGTTTGTCGATTTTATTTACTTTTTCAAAAAACCAGGTTTTGGTTTGGTTGATTTTTTCTGTGGTCTTGTTAATCTCTATTGTATTTAATTCCTCTCTGATCTTTATTATTTCCTTCCTTCTGCTGCTTTTTGGGGCTTTTTGTTCTTCTTTTTCTAATTGATTCAGGTGGTGGGTTAACTTGTTTATTTGAGATTGTTCTTCTTTTTTGAGGAAGGCCTGTATCACTATAAACTTCCCTCTTAGCACTGCCTGTGCTGTGTCCCATAGGTTTTGAGTGGTTGTGCTTTCATTATCATTTGTCTCAAGGTATTTTTTAATTTCAGCTTTGATTTCCTCATTGATCCATTGTTTTTTCAATAACATATTGTTTAATCTCCATGCTTTTCTTTTTTTCTCCTTTGTTTCTCTGTTGTTGATTTCCAGGTTCATGGCATTGTGGTCAGTAAAGATGCTTGAGATAATTTCTATCTTCTTAAATTTGTTGAGGTTTCTTTTGTGTCCAAGTACATGATCGATCCTGGAAAATGTTCCATGTGCACTTGAAAAGAATGTATATTCTATTTTTGGGGGGTGTAAAGCTCTGAAAATATCCACCAAATCTAGTTTTTCTATTGTAGTATTTAATTTCTCTGTTGCCTTGTTTATTTTCTGTCTGGAAGATCTGTCTAGTGATGTTAATGCAGTGTTAAAATCTCCAGCTATGATTGTATTCCCATCAATATCCCCCTTTATCTCTGTTAGTAATTCTTGTATGTACTTAGGTGCTCCTATATTGGGTGCATATATATTAACGAGTGTAATATCTTCATCTTGTATCACTCCTTTAATCATTATAAAATGTCCTTCTTTATCTTTCTTTATGGCCTTTGTTTTAAAGTCTATTTTGTCTGAAATCAGTACTGCAACACCTGCTTTTTGGCTTTTCCGTTTGCATGGAATATCCTTTTCCATCCTTTCACTCTCAATCTATATGTGTCCTTCTCCCTAAAGTGGGTCTCTTGTATGCAGCATATTGAAGGTTCTTGCTTTATTATCCACTCTGCCACTCTATGTCTTTTGACTGGAGCATTTAGTCCATTAACATTTACAGTAATTAATGATAGATGTGTGTTTATTGCCATTTTGAACTTATCTTTGCAGTTGAATTGGTATATCCTCTTTGTTCCTTTCTTCTTCCTTTTGTGGTTTGGTAATTTTCCTTTGTATTATCATGGATTTTATTTAATTTTTGTAACTCCCTTGTAAATTTTTGACTTGTGGTTACCCTTTTTTGTAAATCTATTAACCTATACCCGTTTTTATTAAACTGATAATAACATGATCTCAAACCCATCCTACTGTTAAAAAAATTTAAAAAAGAAAGAAAAAAAATTCTATATTTCCCTGCCTCCCTCTCCCACTCTCAGTGATTTGTATGTCTTCTTTTATAATTTCGTGTTTTCTTTATTTGTAATTCATGAGTTATCACCTTTCCAGTTGTATGTTTCTCATTTCTGTAGCATCCTGCTGCTTTTCTATTTAGAATAGCCCTTTCAATATTTCTTTTAGCATGGATTTAGTGTTGCTAAACTCCTGCAGCTTTTTTTTATCTGTGAAACTCTTTATTTCTCCTTCTATCCTAAAGGATAGCCTTGCTGGATAAAGTATCCTAGGCTGCATCTTTTTTTCATTCAGGGCTTTGAATATATCTTGCCACTCCCTTCTGGCCTGTAGTGTTTGTGTAGAGAAATCAGCTGAGAGCCTTATGGGGGTTCCATTGTAATTCACTCTTTGCTTTTCTTTTGCTGCCTTTAGAATCATTTCTTTATCCTTGACTCTGGCCATCTTGATTATGATATGTCTTGGTGTGAGTCTATTTGGGTTCTTCCTGTTTGGGACCCTCTGAGCTTCCTGTACTTGTATATCTGATTCCTTCTTTAAGTTTGGGGAGTTTTCAGTCATGATTTCTTCAAAAACCTTTTCAATCCCCTTTGATCCTTCTTCCTCTTCTGGGACCCCTATTATGCGAAGATTGGGACGCTTTATATTATCCCATAGGTCCCTTATGCTATTATCATTATTTTTTATTTGCTTATCTTGTAGTTCTTCTGAATGGGTGCTTTCTATTGCCCTGTCTTCTAGATCACTAATTCGTTCCTCTGCATTATCTAGTCAGCTTTGCACAGCTGTTAGATCATTCTTCATCTCTGTCAATGAGTTTTCCCATTTTGCTTGGCTCTTCTTTATAGCTTCAATTTCATTTTTGACATATTTTATTTCTCTAAGCACTATCTCTTTTAATTCCTTCAGCAATTTGATCACTCCTTTTTTGAAATCTTGATCTAGTAGGCTATCGATGTCTATTTCATTGATCTTTCTTCCAGGGTATTCCTCTTGTTCTTTTAATTGGGAAAGGTTTCTCTGCTTCTTCATCTTGCTCATACCTCTCTGGCACTGTGGTTTATGGAGTATCAGTTGTCTATTTTGGATCTTAAGGATTTTATCTATCTAATGCCTATTTAGGAATAGAACTCAGGAAAAAAAGAAAAAAGAAAAAATAAGAGAGAGAGAAAGATTTTTAAAAGAAGGGAGAAAGAGGGTTTGAAAACAGTGTATGATGAATAATAGAAGAGCGGGTTGAAGCAGAGTATTAATCGGGTGGAGACGTCCTTTTAAAACCTTTAAAAAAAGGGGGGGGGGTTGGGGAGATGAATATGTGTTTGAAGCCTGTGTCTAATCAATAACAGGACATCAAAACCCAAGAGAAATAGAAATGAATTAAGAAGTAAAAATTAAGAGACTAACTGAAAATAGAACAGGTAAAAACAGATTAAAAAAAAAAAACAAAAACAAAAAACCAAAAAAATAAAAACACACACACACACAAAAAAGGGGGTTGTTGGTGTTCTCCTGGAGTCTGTGTGCTTTTAATGTGAAGTCCTTCTGTCTTCGTCCTGTTTTGGAAGCTCAGCTTGTTTTCAGAGGCCCTGCGTTGGCGCCCTCTTCTGTGCTGTTCCCAGCACCTGTCGGCAAGCAGATCGCGCCTCCTCCTAACATGGGGTCAGGTGCAGCTCTCCTCTGCTGCGGGCGGGCGGGTCACTGCCCCTCCGGATGCTGCAGTCAGATGTTGCAGACTGGCCAGGCAGGAGGGCGGGTCGTACCCCCTCCCAGCACCTGGGTCAGGGGTTGTGTTCCTGCCCGACAGGCGGGGGGGCCGCTCTCCCCCTGCCTGCGCCGCCGGTAGCTCCGCTGCTCTGTGCGGCTGCGCGCTCTACGCCGGCGCTCCGCCCGGGTCGCCGCTCCGCCCTGGTCGCGCTCCGCCCCAGTCGGCGCTCCGCCCTGGGCGGCGCTCCGCGGGTGGGCTCGGGGAAGACCTAGGGGCAGCCTCGTCCCTGCTCCGAGCCAAGTCCCAGCTGCTTGTTTGTCTTTGTGGAGCAAGTTCTCTGGGGGACCAGAATGGAAGGATCCTATTTGCCCCGGGCTGTAGGCCCGTCTCAGTCTGGCCCTTGAGGCTGCTAAGCCCTTCGGTGGGGATGCAGGTTTCGCCTCTGTCCCCGCCTGGGTGCTCAGCGCTGGAGAATATGGCGGCTCTGCCTGGTCCCCGCCCCTCTTCCCCTGAAAAGTTTCCGTGGCTTTTCAGAGATGGGGGTGTGCACCCTTCCCCCGAGAGCACATCAACTTTGCTGTTTTATGGAGGGCCCAGGTTGTTCTGTCCTGTACACCCACAGCCACGGCGCCCAGCCCCTTGCAGTCCCCCGGAGCTGCCTCAGTGCAGCCGCCCCCGTTCTCCGCCTGGCTTGTGCAGCCTGGCCCTGCCCGCCGCTGCCGGCCCGCGTCTCAGGCTGGGTGTTCGGGGGGACGCTCTGTGCCAGTTTAACTTAGTTCTGTCAGACAAGGGCTGCTCTGTACAGATCCTAGCCTTGGAGGCTCCCCCTCCGTCCCGCTGGCCTCTCAATTGGAGAGGGGAGACCCAGCGAGCGAGCGCCAGTCCTCCTTTGCCGCTCCCTCCCCGCGGGACCTGTCCCGCGCTGCTTTGCCTTTTGTTCTTTCTTTTTTCCTTTTCTCCTACCAGATTTTTGGCGTCTTTATCTTTTGAAGAGGGCGATGATCTGTTGGAGTTCCGCAGGTGCTCTGGTTGGCTGAGTGGGTCTATAGATGTGGGTCTTGGTGTATTTGTGGGAGAGGGTGACTTACAAGTGTCCTTCTACTCCGCCATCTTGCCCGGAAGTCCTGGGATATGGGTCTTGACTTAACGGTATCTCTGCCCCTCCTACCCATTTCAGTGTGGCTCCTTCTTGATATCTTCAGTTGAAGAAGATCTTTTCTACTAGCTTTCTGGCTTTTCTCATCAAGGTTGCTGTGTAAATCATTGTAATTTTGGTATATCTGTGGGAGAAGATAAGCTCAGGGTCTTCCTACTCTGCCATCTTAGCCACTCCCCCAGATACTCCTTGTCAAGTAACTTGAGCACATGGGCTCTAGGGTCAGACTACCTGGATCAAATTTCTGCCTCTTACTGACTGCTTGACCTTGAGCAGTTTGCTTAATTCAACTTTGAAACCCTCATCTGTGAAATGGGGTTAGTAAAACCCATAGTTAATTAAAATTCTTCTAAGTTTTGACAATTAAATAGGTTGTGTATAAAGCCATCAGAAAAAAAAACCACACATGGACTAAAATAACACAAAACTAATGCATTACTATTATTTTGTTGTTATTTCAAGTATTACTGGTATCTATGGCATTTATATCTATACTTTGCTAAAGAGATTATTTAAAGTAAAATAGAAAAACATTTGAATTCATATTTCAGGTCCTCAGCTTCTGAATATTATAGCCTGGAAAACTGTTTAATTAACTTGTGTTTCTTTACCTCCCCAGTGATGGTGTAGAGAGGATTAAGTGACATAATCCAGGAAAAGTGCCTGGAAGACAGTCAGTCAGCACTTATTCAGTATTAGTTACCTTCCCCAACCCCCTTACATGACATAAAATTTACCATCTTAATCATTTTTAAGTGTACAGTTCAGTAGTTTTAAGTATATTCTCCTTGTTTTGAAACAGATTTTCAGAACTTTTTCATTTGTTGTATCTGAATCTCTATACCCATTATACATCTTCCCTTTCCCCCATTCCCTCCACTCCTGGCAACCGCCATCCTATTTTCTGTTCCTGTGAATTTGACTACTGCAGATACTACCTCATATAACTGGAATCATACAGTATTTGTCTTTTCTTTGTGACTGATTTATTTCACTTAGCATAATGTTCTCAAGGCATAGCTATATTGTAACTTATAATAGAATTCCCTTCCTTTTTAAGGCTGAATAATATTCCATTGTATGAATATACCACATTTTGTTTATTCATTCATCCATCAATGGACATTTAGATTGCTTCTACCCATTGGCTATTACAAGTAGTGCTGCTGTAAACATGGATATGTAGTTCTTTTATCTTCTGTGCGATGCAAATAATCAAATAACAAGCATATTTATTTCATTTTCATTTTTGTCTCTTCATAATGAAGGCAAATTATAATTGAATAGCAATAGCATTATGAGTGTTACACTTTTCTTAAGTTTATTTCTTGATATACATTTCAAAATTAACAGTCAAAAGACAGAAAGAGAAATAAAGAAAAATACTGATTCTGCATTCATCTATTTATTAACTCAGAGTCATATTTAGCTCTTAGTATGTGCTTGTTATTGAGGAAAGAAAAAAAAAAACCTTTGTTTAAATGATACATAATCTACACTCCAGTCTATGTAATTACTAGAGATGAATGACTGTCTACAATCATCCTATCTGAAATACAGCCCATTTCTAACTTCGTGTTTAGTATCTGTTTTACTCCCCCTTAGAACTACCTCCTTTGCTCAGTGTTTAACACATAGTGTTTATTACCAGATACCCTTAATAAACTTCAAGGAAATGACATTTTCTTAAGGAAGCAAATCACTCCAACAAAGAGCTCTTAAATCTCAGGGTGGAAAAGAGAAATGTTTTATACTGGAAAATTAAGAGGGGAAAGGCATCAGTTTTTCAAGGAAGAAGAGCTGAGTCCTGATGGGCTAGTTCAGCAGTGCTTTATTATATCAAAGATGCTAATATATTTTCAAAAAATCTTTCTTTAGTTAAAGTAAGCACATTTCCATCAAAGAGCTAAATGTACATGAGGGGAATTTTTTTGAATTCACGTGACTTTTGCAGTCAATACATAGTCTGTAAGTTACCAAGCTTTAACACTTAAAAGTATAAGATTCTTTATTTTCTACTATGGCTTCTTGTCTGAAAGATTCCACACCAATATTCAATTTATCTCCATATTACAAATGCCTCCACCTGGTTGAGATCACAGACTAGAAACACAGACTCCTTTGGAAAACTCAGTGCCACAAATAGTAACAATTTAATTAGTTGACATGCTTTGTGAGGCATATTGCCTTATTAATGTACTTTGGGCATGTCAAAGATAAAAGGTGGAAAAGATCAGAAAAAAACAGATTGTGGAAGAGAATATTCTCATTTTCCCTGCCTTATCTTCTCTCTGGTTCTTGAAATCAAGGGCTGAGGCTATAGAAAGTAGGCAGAGGGTGGAGGCAGCCTTCCCTGGGCATTGACATGAAAAATCGTAGCCAAACTGTAATTATAGTACGTTTCCATAGAGCAAATACACACAGAGTCCAGATCTATTTCTCATCGTAGATTTAATGTTGTATTGGTTAAAGGTCTAGATTACCTCTAAAAGCCTTCCAGCTGACTGCAATGTAAGCCTACAGTTAAATTTGTTCAAGATTACCATAGTGGGTAAGTGACATCACTCAAGTTCAAGTTCACATCTCCTGACCTCAAATGCAAGAATTTTAGATATATAATAGGTAGGTGGATGGCTGGATGATGGATGGATATGTATATACATACATATATCTATGCTGCTGAGACTTTATGAAAAAGAAAAAGCCCAATCCCTGATCACATTTTATCAACCAAATATACTGTCCTACTTTTTGAGAAATCTGACTTCTCTTCCCTAATTATTATTGAAAAAATAACTGAGTGCCAGATTGACTATCCAGTTGCCCAATCTGACAGGCTTACATATTAAGTGCTCTCCTATCAGCCATCTGCAGGCTGCCCAGGCTGTGACTTGTCCATCACACACTCTTGCCCTTTTTGTGCCAGGGTCATCAACATGTGGTGTGTGACAAAGCATCCAGTACCCAGTCTGACATCATCTTGTGCCCTCCATGGAGGAGAAAAAGAAGCCAACCAACCAACCCCCTAGAAAGGCATTTACTTACTGCCCACTAGCAATTGTTGAGTGATAACACATGCAGTTCTCCACATGTTTATGCAGAGTCTCAGATTTATCTGACAGTTTTACACCCTCAGGCATGATACACAGTAATTAAAATTAAAAATGTTTTGACAGCCTAAACAAATGGCTATATAAATTAGAAAGCTGTAAAAAGTCATGGTAGCCAAAAATAAAGATATATAGATAAATCATAAAATTATAAACAAGGAGAATGTTTTAATACAGGCATGTTTATACCAAGACACTTGAAAATACAGGCTAACTTTTGCCTGAAGGAAGATAGTGGTAAAAAGGAATAGTGGAAACTAGCAAAACCACTCTTTCCTGCTTAGAAATTTTTTTCTCTATCCTTGTCTGGTAACTAAAGAAAAGAAGAAATTTGTTGAGGCTTTCCAACTTCCTCTAAATCTATAATCAGCTGTAGAATCTCCAAATTTAAAAAAGCACCTAAATCAGTTGCCTGGAATCTTTGCTATTAACCTTCCCAAATGTGTAAAATGATGTGGGCTATATAAAACTTGGCATGATTTCACATTTCTCGAATGCATGGCATAAAACATGTGTTTATAAAATGAGCCAAATATATGATCTGCATGTGAATATAATTCCTTTCAACTAGATGCGCACAAATGTTAAAGTATTGTCTCTCATTTAAATCTATCAGGTTGATGCCAGAAGAAACTTTTCTATCACCTGGTCTCAGTATTTTTCCATTTCTCGTAAAACTAAGTCTGCTCACCCCTTCCCTAATGCATTGAAGTACTAGGCCATTTCAGAAGAAGGAACAAAATAATTGAAAGTAATCAGTGGGATTTTCTCTACCTAGAAGAGCTGGATTGCCAGAAATCAATCATATCATGTGGATAGTGTTTATGATAAATTTTGAAAGCTGTCCTTTATTTGACAGAGTTCCTAAAGATTTATTGCCACTTTATTATCATGTCTTATGTATCCACAGATTAAGAAAAAAAATAAAAGAAACACCAAAGCTTTTTGTGGTAATTATCATAGAGCCTCCTGCTTTGTCCTGACCCCTTGCTTTCAGTCTTTTGTCCTCTTGGCTTCATTTCTTATTCTTGATCTGCTGCTGCCTCCCTTGACTTGGTACTGCTCTTTGGTCTTCCCAGTTTAATGCTCTTTTCCACGCCCTCCCCACAAACAAAAGACCTGGTTCAGACCTGCTCTGCTGGATCATCCCACTGTGAATCACTCTTTGAGGAGGTACAACTTGATCTGCTCCCTGGACTAAATGCCATTCGACATGGATGCCTAGATAGTCCTGCCCCATCTCCAGAAGGGGGAATGAGAATTTCACCCCTATTTTGAAATATAAATACATATCATAAAGTAACAATGTTTGCAATAATCCATGATTGAATATCTTTATATTTTAGAGTTTCCCAGATGTTTCTGCGTAACAGTCAGATTTGGGAATCATGGTAGTCTCTTTGTTTTGTTTTAGCAGCAAAACTCTTTCATCTAGTGGAATCTTTGAAAACAACAATAATGACCACAACAATAACAACAAAAAACCTAGTATATAAAAAGACAGTTCCTGCTAAAACATGGGCATTGTAAGATGAATAAAATCATTTCCTGATAGATTGAAGCCTGAGCCATAGGTAGCAAAGTCGAGTGCCTACTCACATTGAAATAAATGGAACAGATCAAATCTAAGTCAACAGATGAGGGCAGGCTATGTTACAAGATCTTTTTATTTTTTTTAAGTTTTTAGCTTATTAATCCTCTTGTGAAAAATCTGTACAATCACCACTGACACAGTCACTGCAGAATCTTTGCTCCTTCTGTTGTCCAATCTCCAGCTCACTTCTTTTTGCTAGCGCCAACATTGGCCTTTGCAGTCCTCCCGACTTTCTTCATCCTGTTCTTCTGTTCCTTTTGCTGTTTCCTTCAGGTCTTTTTCTTCTCGTATAGGCCATGTCTTGTAAGCCTATGTTTGGGTTCATTTTTCTTCACGTAATCCAAGGAATCATGAATCATGCGAAAGCCGTTTGTCTTGACACCACCAAAATGAGTTCTGAATCTGAATACAAAGATGACATCTGGCGTAGTCTTGTACATTTTGGCTAGTTTTTCCTGAATTTCTATCTTGGGTACTGTTGCCTTCCCAAGGTGAAGGACATCAATGATCATTTGTTTCTGCTGAAGTAGCCAGTCGTGAACTTCCTAGTCCAGATAGTTACTGTGTCATTCATGATGGCAGCTGATCTTAAAGCAGCCAGGGAGGAAAAGAGGGCTGCTTCACACCAGCCAATCATATCAGTGCTCACAGAGGGACCCCTGGTGGCATTGGTGTCCAAGATCTTTTTATTTTTTAAAGAAAGTAACAAACTGAGAATTAAAAAAAAACAAAAACAAAAACAAAAAACAAAAAAACTCCCAAGTGTAAACGTTGAGAATTGAATTTTAAAAATCATTGTCTGTCCCTCCTCCACAAAACAAAACCATGTCAGCAGGCCAGAAATGACCCCACAACCCTCAATTTGCAACGTGTAATTTAGGCTTTTGTGTTAGGTGTCTATAATTATGAAACAAATTACTCCAGAATTTAGCAGCTTAAAACAACGAACATTTATCTCACACAGTTTCCAAAGGTCACAAATCCAGAGCTGGTTTGGCTGGATAGTTCTGGATCAAGGTCTCTCACAGGTTGCAGTCAAGCTGTCATTTGGGACTGTAGTCACCTCAGGGCTTGATTGGGGCTTACTCATTCACCTGACTGTTGGCTGGAGGCCTCCATTCTCCATATGGGCCTCTCCATTGGCCACCTGAGCATCCTTACAGTATGGTGGCTGGCTTTCCCTAGAGACATGGTCCAAAACAGAGAGCAAGGCAGAAGCCACAGTTCCCTTCATGACCTAGTCTCAGGTCATCTATCATCAGATCTGCCTAATTCTGTTGGTCATACAGACCAGCCCTGGTATAATGTGGAATTGGACTTCACAAAGGTATAATAGCATGAGATGAGAATCATTGTGGGCCATCTTGGAGACTGGCTACTATAGCTTTGAAAAGATCAAAATGGGCCAAATTTAGGCTATTCAAATTCGATTCAGATTTATACCATAAATCTGATGCCCTTTCTTCCAACTCCTTACTTTCATCATTTATTCCTCTTTTCCATCCTCCCTCATCACCAGCTTGACTCACAGGAAAACACCTGCTTTTCTGTTCAATATTCTCTTCAGGCTGGGATTTATTAGCTAGTTCCTTCACTTCTGGTCCTCAAGTCCTGAACTGAACTGCCTGTATATATAACTTTTGGTTCCAGCTGGCAATTTGTAGTACCATATGTCAGGGGTCTTGGAAGCAGAGAATAGAAATTATAATTAGGAGTTTGTAGGTAACTGTGAATCAGATTCCAAGACTCTGTTCAGCAAACATTTACAGAGAACAGAGTATGTGCCAGACAGACTCTGTGTTAGTATTGGGGGATTTAATGATAAATCCAATACATCAAAGAAATCAGGAATCAGGGATCTAGGTGGTTACATTGAGGGTTGGGGAAACAGCCAGGAAGTGTAGTAATGGATAGAAATCCATCAAGAGGGTCTCAGAGATGCCTGATGAGTGTGTCTACAGAGTGGCAAAGAGATAAGAATGTAGAAAATGGAAAGAGTTGAGGTATAGCACAGTTACTAAAGACTATGTCCCGATTGTCCAACATTTGCTTCTTCTAGGAATTGGTGTAAAGATGTAAGAGTCACTGGATCCAAGCATAAGAGGGATAAGTTAGCAGCTGCCTGAGGGAAAGGGCACTGTGACTACAGTTGAGTTTAGATGATGGTTGACAACTGGCAGTGATTTTTGGCTCAGTCTCCTTCTCTGTAAAATAGAAATAATTGTAATATAAAATATTACTATATAAAATCAAATAAATACAAATATATAAAAATAAACACATTTATATAGAAATTTATAGTCTTACAAGTTTGTTTTGAAAATTAGTTTATTTAATATATGCAAGGCACTTAAAGCAGTCCCTGGTACCTACTAAGCATTATGTAAGTGTTAGCTGTCATCATTCATTAATCAGGGACTCATTTCCTAAATCCAGGAGGAAAATGTTTATAAACCTAGGTAGCTTAGATCAACTGTCTACTCAGGATAATTGATAAGAAAACACTGGGACAGTGTACTGAGAAGAAAGAAAGTTGAGATCAGGCAGAACACTGGGTAATACCAACAACTAAGAGACAGATTAAGAAAAATGTGGATTTATTCTATTTTAAATACGTTTGGTGGAAAAAAAATCTCATAAATGGATTACACATCTCTCTGGTTTCTTAAATATTCTCAACATGGCATATATTTTTCTTGATTTTATAGGTTATTATTACAATTACTGTATTTTATACTAGGGTATAATATCACAATACTTTGGGGGGTTTTATTATATGAACTGTTGTATCCTGAATGATCTCAGACTTCTAAACTTTTAAAAGTTTAGTATTTACTATTATGTAAAATAGTCAGTAAAACTATATTGCTAATGGTTTTTATCTTTCAGTGCTATCAGGATCCTAAATTCAGATAGACTCTCCCTTCTTTCCAGTTTGCTGCTTCACTTTGTTCCCTGGGGACCTATGGCTAAGATTATTACAATTACCTGCAAAAAATATGATAGATTCTACATAAGAACCTGAGAAGTCTTCCTATAAATAAAATATAGTTGGTACTTATATCTCATTAGATTGATTAGGGGTCTTTCTTGCCTCTAAAAAACTGTATCATTCTAAGGGTTTCAAATTGAAAGAGAGGCTTCCACAATAGTAGGAATTGTGTTAGGTATGGCTGGGAGAGTACAAATCAGGACAATTTCTTTGGGGAAAATCAAAGTGTAAGAATCACAGGGAAGCTGTGAACAATGACCCCAACTGCTTGCAGCACTGATGTGTAATTCTTGTGACTCAGGAAACCAACATAAGCTACTTCTAGACATTTCAGCTGTCTACAGCACTTCAAGGATGATTCTCAGAATATTCAGTAGAATTCATGGGAAGCCCCATAAATCTTGATTTCAGGAGAATCTCCAGAAGCCAAAGGAGAATGTTGCAAATCATCTCAGCTGTCTACCTATAGCTGCTACTAGAATAAAGAATTCTGTCCTACTTTCAAAACTTCTATCCCAGCTAGTATCCTAGAACCACATAATGAAAGGGATTATGTAAAATGCAGACCCAGACATCTTTCTTGCAAATGTAGAAGAGATTGAGGGTAATGCCTAGTTGACAGCAGAGAGTTTGACAGTCCACCCCTTTATCAACTTAGCAGTTGTGCACATCTCTACCCATATTTAAAATTTTGAATAACAACATCATGCTTATGGTTAGCATATATAACTATACCTTGAATAACCAAAGATGTACTCACCTTGTCCCGCAAAATGGAAAACAAAGGTTTTTTAAGTTACTCTCTATTTTTTGAGTAATTTTCATTCCTTTTCTCAATGAGTCCTCTTTTGACATTCTGTAACTTTTAAAAAGAAGAATACATTATTAATTAATGTATAAAATATATGTATAACAAAGCTAGAAACAAAATATATATATCTATTATAGTCCTCATTTCTGAAACTGGTCTTGAGACCATGTTGGTTTATTTTTCTTCCTCCATAGTTTATTCTATTTTCCATTTACTTCAGTTAGAGTCACAGTTATTCTGACCCAAACCTTCATTTCTGAGCCATTAGTGGTCCTCCCAGTATTGCATTGCCATAGTCTCCCAATAACTTTTACTCTATACATGTAACTTCTACGTTTCACAAGAGAATATTGTACTTTCAGATATACTCCTTCATGTCCCACTGTATAACTTTATGAAACTACCCCTATTTCTCAAGCAAAACTGATATCTCCATTCAGTTCCATGATGTGTCTTTGCCTGAAGCATTAGGCATTATGACATAGCTAGCAGCAAAAGAAGCTCCAGAGTACCCAGTAACAGCCTCAACTTCCAGTTAATTACATTCATTGTGTGTCCCCAGTGGAAACATCCCTCCCTTGGGAATTATCATCTTTAAACCAGTGACTCCAAAGTTGCAAAAGAAAGAAGCAAAAAGTTTTGGAGTGGGTTATTAAGAGATAATAGAGAAAGAGGTCAATTTTCCTTCATTTCCAAAATTGTATGCTCTAGCTAGAGGAAAAACGTCCCCATTATTGATTTCTGGCTCAGAAAGTATATGCCACCATATTGGTTTTCCACAGACCTGTAACTATTAGCACCATAACTTCAGTGGGCTGTTCCACTATTCTATCAGGCAACTCACTTTGGGGTTATAAGATAGCTAAGACCAATGAATATTGTAATTCTGCATCTATTCTTTTGTTGTAAAATGAGTTCCTTTGTTAGAAGCAGTGTTGAATGTGATGCCTTCATGGTGAAGAAATATCCAGTATATCCATATATAATGTTGTAAGTAGAATCACTGCAGATTTCAGGGAGGATAAGCAAATAACATAGAGTTAAGTATCAATTCCAATGAGTAAAAATTCAGACTTCATGATGGAGTCTTCCATTGTGATTGCTTGCCACCAGGGAGTTGACCTGTATTCCCAGGGAATGATGCCACAATGAGCACTCAGTGTTGTCTCTACTGTTGGTATGTTTGGTGCTGAACAGTGACTGTTATCTGTGTTGTTAAATCTGTGGATAATTTTAACATATCCTTCCTGCAAAGGCTGATTTGTTCATAAACCCATGACTAGAGAAAGAAGCTGACTGAGATCCACCAAACAGATCATCTTGTCTACCTGATTAATAAGAGACACCTTTTCAGGGAGACCTTTTTTGTAAGAATTCACATGGATACAAATATTCTCATACCCTGTGCCCATTCTGAGACAGTTCCAGCCAAGTTCTTCCTCAGTCTTCCTTGTCATTTGCTCCTCGAATTTACTTCCTTTGACCATGTGGCTGAACCATTAGGTGTCATGCACAAACTGACATAAACTTTACCTCTGCATAAGTATTTTTCCAGGTAAAGGTAACTAGATGCATGACTAAAAGTTCTACTGGGAGTATCCCCTTCCCAAATGTCTTTTGGAGTATCCTTATAAAACTGCAGTGGTCCAATTCGGAGTTGTTATGGCATTCCATGTGGAATTTTTAGGCCTTTAAAATAGGCCTAAATTCATCTTTCTTATAATTGGTGGCATGACGTTTCTATGGTGCTGAGGGAGAAGTGGTTTTGTATCAATGGATCAATAGTAGTTACCATGAGAGTCAGGCATACATGAATTTACTTGATCCTTAACAACCTGCTAGAGTCCTATGTAACCCTTCCATTTGATGATGAAGACTGTCACACTAAATGACCCTAAATTTATGTCTTGGTGGAGCACACAACACCTCATCCATAATCTGTAACTCAAGTGGCATGGTTACATGGTGTTCTAGGGTCAGTTGTTCAGTCTACACCATGGCCTAGGAACAAGCTAAACACTGTGTTTTCAAAACAAGAATATATCTGCAAAACAGGGCATGTCTTTCTGTCAAAATTCTGGAGCTCCACTCTGTGATCCTGTTACTGGGATTGCCTGAGGTACCATATCAAAACCATATGAATTACAGATAATTAGATTATGACTGTATCTAGTAAGTCATTTGGCTGAAAAGGGAAATCGGCCTTCACTGCAGCCTGGACCTGCTATGAAATCTCTTCTTGGTCTGGACTGCAGTCACAGCTGGCACCACTGGTAACCTATGTAAATACTCAATAAATGGGTAGAATAACACATTCATATGCTGTCTATCTGCCTTCTAAAATGCAACCATCTTCACGAGTCATTGTGACTCTGTGTTAGTGGGAGAAGGTACAAGATACATCAACTTATTTTTCTCTTTTAATAGGATGTCCTAGTATTTCCTAGATCACTGGATTCCTAGAAATCCACTGAGGTAGGAGGCCACTGATTTCCCTGGGGTTTATTTACCATCTTCTAACATGTATATATTTTGTAAATTCACCTTGAGTACTTTCTCCTTCCATGTCGACTCAGCATTGTCATTAATGTGGTGGACCAATATGATACCCTGTGAGATGATGACATGATCAAGTTCTTTTTAGTCAATATGAGTCCTTTACAAACTCCTAAGTACTCCAAATCATCTGAGGATCTTGTTAAAATACATATTTTGATTTGGTAGTTCTGGAGTGGGACCTGAGATTCTGCATTTCTAACACTCTTCCAGGTGATGGTTACCATATTTTGAATAGAAAGAGACTAGTTTCAATAAGAGGCTCAGAAAATTGAAATATCCCTGAGGAAAGCCCCTAATGATATAATGTTCTCTCTTCCAAGTGAAAGCAAACTGCTTTTGGTAATCCTATTAATTGATATAGAGAATAAAGAAGATGCCAAGTCAATATCTGCATATCAGTTTGCAAGGTTTATGTTGGACATGCCCCAAAAAAGAGATCACAGTTGGAGCAGTAAATGCAAGTGGAGACATCACCTGATTAATCTGTGAAAATACACTTCATTCTCCAAGAGCAGTTTATCTTCTGCACAAGTTAAACGAGGAGATAAAAGAGAGTTAATAAAAATCAGCACACTGCATCCTTCAAATCTTTGATGGTAGAACTAATCTCTGCTTTCTCCCTAGGAAAGCAGTAATGTTTATAGCTTAATATTTGATAGAAAATACATTCCAGATGGTTTCACTTGGTCCTTTCTATCTTAATAGCCTCCAATGGATAAATGAAGGAGTAACCAGAGTATCCAATGTACATATGGTGCCAGTTTCCAAGTATATCTGACTCTTCTTTGCATCTAAGAACTAGAGAAATAACTACAGAATGGAGTTGTAAGCTCACTGTGGTCTTACTGTAAGTGGACTCAGGCTTAAATTTCATTTAACTGAACTTTTTATGCCCCTACTCTGACTAATACATCAGGTCCACAAAGATGTAGTGTTTGCCAAACATGTGGAGGCTAAACATTATGCTACTAGACAACAATGGATCACTGAAGAAATATAAAAATATCTAGAGACAAATGAAAACAAAAAACATGGTAATCCAAAACCTATGGGATGCAGCAAAAGCAGTTCTGAGAGGGAAGTTTACAGTGATACAAGCTTACCTCAGGAAATAAGAAAAATTTCAAATTAACAACCTAACCTTACACCTTAAACAACTAGAGAAAAAAGAACAAACAAAAACAAAAATTAATACAGCAAAAGAAATCAAAGATTAGAGCAAAAATAAATGAAATAGAGACTACAATAAAATAGAAAAAAAAATCAATGAAACTAAAAGCTGGTTCTTTTTAATGACAAACAAAATAGACAAACCTATAGCCAGACTCATCAAGAAAAAAAGGGAGAGGACCTAAATCAGAACTGAAAAAAGTAGAAGTTACAATCGGCACCACAGAAACACAAAAGGTCATAAGAGATGTCTATGAGCAACTATATACCAATAAAATGGACAACCTAGAAGAAATGGACAAATTCTCAGAAAGGTATAATCTCCCAAGACTGAACCAGAAAGAAATAGAAAATGTGAACAGACCAATTACCAGAAATTGAATCAGT
This sequence comes from Vicugna pacos, assembly GCF_048564905.1. Taxonomy (NCBI): domain Eukaryota; kingdom Metazoa; phylum Chordata; class Mammalia; order Artiodactyla; family Camelidae; genus Vicugna; species Vicugna pacos. The sequence goes on from NW_027328742.1 coordinate 10,073,323, forward strand.
AACTTAAAAACTCACAACAAGCAAAAATCCAGGACCAGATGTCTTCGCAAATGAATCCTACCAAACATCTAGAGAAGAGTTAATGCCTATCCTTCTGAAACTGTTGCAAAATATTTCAGAGGAAAGAATGCTTCCTAACTCATTCTACAAGGCCAACACCCTGATACCAAAACCAGACAAAGATACCACACACATAAAAAGTTACAGGCAAATATCACTAATGAATGTAGATGTAAAAATCCTCAACAAAATATTAGCAAAACAACTCCAATGATACATTAAAAGAATCATATACCATGATAAAGTGGGGTTTATTCCACGGATGCAAGGATTTTTCAATATCTGTAAATCAACCAATGTGATACACCACATTAACAAATTGAAGAAAAAAAATGATCATCTCAATAAATACAGAAAAAGATTTTGATAAAATTCAACATCTATTTATGATAAAAACTATTCAGAAAGTGGGCATAGAGGGAACATACCTCAACATAATAAAGGCTAAATATGACAAATCCACAGCTAACATCATACTCAAGAGTGAAAAGCTGAAAGCATTTCCTCCAAGATCAGAAACAAGACAGGGATGCCCTGTCTTGCCACTTTTATTCAACAGTTTTGGAAGTCCTAGCCACAGAAGTCAGAAAAGAAAAAGAACTAAAAGGAATCCAAATTGGAAAGGAAGTAAAACTGTCACTGTTTGCAGATGACATGATACTCTACATAGAAGATCCTAAAAACACTACCAGAAAACTACTAGGGCTCATCAATGAATTCGGTAAAGCTGCTGGATGCAAAATTAATATACAAAATAATTTCATTTCTATACACTAACAATGAAAGAGAAATTAAGTAAACAATCCCATTTACCATCACATCAAAAAGAATGAAACACCTAGGCATAAACCTATCCAAGGCAAAAGGCATGTACTATGAAAACTATAAGATGCTGATGAAATAAACTGAAGATGACACAAACAGATGGAAAGATACACCTTGGATTGGAAGAATCAATATTGTTAAAATGACCATACTATCCAAGATTCAGTTCAATCCTTATCAAATTACCAGTGGCATTTTTTACAGAACTGGAACAAAAAAAAATTTAATTTGTATGGAAACACAAAAGACCCCAAATTTTCAAAACAGTTTTAAGAAAAAAGAATGGAATTGGAGGAAACACGTTCCCTGACTTCAGAATATACTGCAAAGCTACAGTAATCAAAACAGTATGGTACTGACACAAAGACATATAGATGAATGGAACAGGATAGAAAGCCCAGAATTAACACACTAATAATAGTCAATTAATCTACAACAAAAGAGGCAAGAATATGCAATGGAGAAACGACAGTTTCCTCAGTAAATGTTGCTTGGAAAACTGGACAGCTATATGTAAAAGAGTGAAATTAGAACATTTTTTAACACCATATACAAAAATAAACTCAAAATGGACTGAAGACCTAAATGTAAGACCAGGTACTATAAAACTCCTGGAGGAAAACATAGAATACTCTTCAACATAAATTGCAGCAGTATTTTTTTTTTGGATTTATCTCCTAGAGTAGTGAAAATAAAAACAAAAGTAGGCAAATGAGATGTAATTAAACTTAAAAGTTTCTTCACAGCAAAGGAAACCATAAACAAAATGAAAAAGACAAGATTGGGAGAAGATATTTGCAAATGATGCTGCTGACAAAGGATTAACTTCCAAAATACACAGACAGCTCATAGAGCTTAAAAAAAAAAAAGGCCCAATCAAAAAATGGGTAGAAGCCGTAAATAGACATTTCTTCAAAGAAGATATACAAATGGCCAACAGGCACATGAAAAGAATTTCAATATTGTTAATTATTAGAGATGTGCCGATCAAAACTATTTTGAGACATTACCACACTGGTCAGAATGGCCATCATTAAAAAGTCTACAAATAATAAATACTGGAGAGGGTGTGGAGAAAATGGAGCACCTCCTAAATTGTTGGTGGTAGTCATTATGTATGGTGTATGGAGGTTCCTTGAAAAACTAAAAATAGACTTACCATATGATCCACTCCTTACCAATCCCACTCCTGGGCTTATATCCGGAGAAAAATCTAATTTGAAAAGATACATGTACCCCAGTGTTCATAGCACTATTTACAATTGCCAAGACATGGAAGCAACCTAAATGTCTATCGACAGATGAATGGATAAAGAAGATATGGTGTATATATATATACAATGGACTATTACTCAGCCATCAAAAAGAATAATGCCATTTACAGCAACATGGCTAGACGTAGAGATTATCATATTAAGTGAAGTAAGTCAGACAAAGATAAATATCATATGGTATGACTTATATGTGGAATCCAAAAAAAAACTAGCTTATTGAGATAGTACATTGAATGCAAAATCTGCACTAAGTGCACCCATATTAATACATTTTATGTTTCTTTTTTCCCTTGTCTTAAAATCCATTTCCCTACATGTTCTCCAGTTTCTGTTCATATTAATGGGCAAAAATCCTCTTTCAGTGGATATGCTACCTCTTCCAGAGTCAGGCATTATAACCATCAGAATTCTTGAATCCACAGGGATTTGTCTCAAGATTATGAATCTGGGAGCAATGAAGGGTGGTAGAGGTGGGTCTTAAGGAGAATTGGTATCTCTGTGCAGGCTACTTTTCAAATGAGGTCCCTCAAAGTGCTTTGGGCAAGGGAAGGCTAGCATCCCTAGTGACCTATTAGTGAGACCAACAATTAACAAATGCATTCATGGAAATACAGGTCCATGCAGTCAGCACTGTTTATCCTATGGCCTCAGACAGACTTTTTGTACAAAACTGATATTAAGGATTTATCCATGGTGTAACTAAAATTTATAAACTTTGAAAAAAAAAAGACCTAAATATTTAAATGCTATACATTCATTTAGTATGGTGTTATAACTTGTCATTGTATTCTCTATTAACATGTTAATTATCTAGTAGTTGTATAACTTAAAGAGAGAAAACTATTAATTGTTTAGATACATTTATTTTGCCCGTAGATTTATTTTGTTTGTAGTTTCCTTCTCTTATTCCTAAAATTTGTATTTAATTGTAATATGTTATACTTTCGAAGAAATAACTCTAAAAATTGTATAATGACTTCTTTCCCACCCCCTAACAGTTCAGTGCCTAATTCAATAGCCTTCATCTCAAGCTAATGAAAAACCTAGTCTCTTTCTAGATTTACATAGAGGAGCTCAAACTTGATGTGCTTTGATGATTAGTGAAACAATGCTTTATTTTATTTTTGAATATTCCAATAATACATGTTAACTATTATGTCAAGAAATAGTAAATCATGTAATCCTATTTAAATTTATGTAAACAGATGTGGTCATGGACAAGGATTCTTTCTGGGGAGGTATAAAGAATCATCATTTAAACTACCATTTAAATTATCTTAAGGTTAACTTCCAAACAGAACAACATTAAAATGCATAATCCTCACCGGCATAATGATGCTCTGGAAATCACAATCTCCATTTAAGAACTGCTTCTATTTAGCAAAGATAAAAAATGTGCTAGTGTTTAATTCTCTAGACAGGCACCATCAAATGTATATGCACGTCCCAAATAAAGAGGCAAATTCACTGAAGCCAGTTTTTCAGTTTGTGTAAAGTTTATAATGTGATACTAATTCACTTGACATTAATGCATGTTTATTTATAAGCAACCCAAAATGATTGAAAATAAAAAGTGTCAAGTAATAAATTATGTGAAATAGACATATTGAAAAAGTGAAATGATATAAAACCACACACAAAAAATAATCACAGCCTTTTTTCTACATGGATACCTGATTGCTTTTATATTCCCCACGAAGGTTTTCCTTGAGCCTCAAAGGATAAATTACACAAAAAGGACAAGTTTTCATTAATCTGAAAGGCTGACATTTTTATAATAAAAAAAGAAAATGTTTAAATAATATTAAGGATTGGTCAGAGTGACAAAAACCAGGCACCTAGAAAGGGAAGGTTGGTCTGCCATCCTTAATTTATGTAAGCAGAGATCAGGAAATTTAAAACTAAAAATTGTATTTTGCTTGTGAAAAGTTGCGTATGAAAATAGTCCTTCAGGGTGAATGTAGTCTTTCTTAAAGTCATATACACTGAGTTGCTTAGTTAACTGCCTGGTTTATCAATAACCCCTGTGTATACACTTCAACCTGGGATTCAGTGATTTGGAGAAGGGCATCAGCTTGCATGCAGATCTAATTCTTTATAGGCATCAATTATGTCGTAATGGCTAGAGGAATCAATGCCTAAAGCATCAAGACTGTGAAAATGCACGTATGATAACTGATCAGGTATCTAGCACATAGCTTATGACCATGAGTCCTAGCTATGTAAGAAAATACTAGCAGTCAGAAAAGACAATTGTCATCTCTAATTACCCTACCTACCATCGGCCTATGTCTGTGGCTATATTAACTGCCTCCTGTAAGGATGAACTGTCCACATGCTTACTGAGACCCATCCCTCCAATGGGCATGGTCTCACTCAAGTACATTGCTCCACACCTGCCCCCTTTCTCCTGCATCTTTATTTCACCCTCTCTATGGGATCATTTGCTTGACTATAAAACATCCTATAGTGGCTGCATCTTTCTGAAACCCTCCCTTGACCCCACATTCCCGACCGAGCTTCTGCTCATTCCTCTGCTCCCCTTTATAACAAAGCTTCTCATTATTACCTCTCTTTGGTTTTCCACCCAACGGCTAGTATTATCCTTATGAAGGGTAAGCACCCATTTGCATGGAATTCTTCAGTGGCTCCTATCTTAGAAGCAGATTTGAAGATGAAGGTTCTTGATCAAATGATTCATTAAGAAATTCTATGAGAAGGGAACATGAAGGAAGAAAGGAGAGCAGGACATGAAAGGGGAGGAAGATGAACAGAGAATGTGATTTCAGGCAGTGACCCACCCTCAGCCTGACCCCTTGGGGAGATCTAGTGTATAAATTTTACCAGAGAGTTGTGCCTACAATGCAAGGAAGCTGGACCTTCGTACTCCCATACTGCTCAGTTGTTTGCTTTAGGCCCCTCTTCTTGCTGCTCGTTAAGCAACCCATGCTCCTTCTCTCTGCTCTCACTCTGTTCTCTTTATGCCCTCTAACTTATTTTATATTTTTCCTTGCACTTGATATCTCTTGCCATAAAAATAGATCATGTTGGCTTCCTACTAAAGGCAGGGGCCCTGTTTTACTCAGCATAATATCTCAGAGCCTAGCACAGTGCCTGGCACATAGCAAGACCTCAGTAAATATTTGTTGAACTCCTGGGCATATATCTGGAGAAAACTCCAGTTTGAAAAGATACATGGACCCCAGTGTCATAGCAGCACTACGCACAATAGCTAAGACATGAACCAACCTAAATGTCCAGCAATGATGATCAGATAAAGAAGTTGTGGTATGTGTGTGTGTGTGTGTGTGTGTGTGTGTGTGTGTGTGTGCAGTGGAATATTACTCAGCCATAAGAAAGAATGAAACAATGTCTAGTCACCAGAAGAACTGTGTGTACGGTAACACTGAAAGAGGCTCCTCCCCCCAAATGCAAAAAACCAAGGGGAAATATTCACCCACCTGCTGTGTGAGCTAGAAATGAGCAGTGGTGCAGGCACTGTGTGTTTCTGTTTTTTTCCACCATAGGAAACAAAGGGCAATCAGATTCGTATGACAAGATGTCCTGGACACTGGGACATCAAGTGGTTTCAGGTTTGACATCCATCTCACTCTCTCTCTAAAAACCTCCAAGATTCTGAAATCAATTATTAGAGACTGGAATGAGACACCAGAGTGAAACTTTTTTTCTCAGTAACCTAAGATTCCCCACTCCCACTAGCTGTGACTCTTCCCAGAATCTTTTCACTTAGACATTTCCAAATGGTAAAGAAAAGCTAATAGAAGAGAGTAAAATTATTATTATTATTATTATTATTATTATTATTATTATTATTATTATTATTATTATTATTATTTACAGATAAGTGAGAAAGTGAAGTTCAGAGTTGAAGCAATGCTAAAACAAACTGTAACAAAGCTTTTCTTCTGAATAATTAACATTAACAAGTTATCTTTGAAAGCCAAAGGGAGGACAAAGGGAGCACGGGTCCACAAAGCACAGATCACCCGCCCATGGGGATTCTGAGACCTCCACCTGCAGGCTCATCTCTGCACCCAGATACATAGAGATGCAATAAGAAGCATGTTCACGGAGCCTTTGGGGGAAACTTCACTATGACTTCATATTTTCCTGTATTTAAATACTGAATGAGTATTCCCACAGACAATGTTCCCTATAAATTGGCTCCCTTCTTCCTAGAAGTATTAGATTCCCTAAAATGGCAAGCTTAAATAAAAGAAGAAATGGCATAAGAGAAAATTGAGATTACTGATTGCAATACCAAAGCAAAAGCATGTCATCGCCATCCTTCTGATATTTGGTTGGTACTAGTATTTCAGTAAAAAAGATGAAATGATGCCATCTTTTGTACTCTCTGCATGTGGTGTCATTCTAGACAGAGGCCTTGGTACCTGTCTGATGTTCCTGTATACTTTAGGCTTGAGTCTGTCCAGGCAGGATGACTATGGTAGAAGGTCCTGGTTAAAATAAACTGAAGGCGGTGCTAAGAAAATTGATCTGTCTTGTGACGAAAAGAGGAGAGGGCTGAGGAGCAAGTCTAGCCCTGGGATAAAGTATGTGCTAGTTTGCTAGGGCTGCCGTAATGAATGACTGCAGATGACTTAAACCACACAGATTTATTGTCTCACAGTTCTGGAGGCTAGATAGCAGAATCAAGGTACTAGCAGGGTTGATTCCTCCTGAGGATGTGAGGGAAAATCCGTTCCGTGGTTCTCTCTTAGCTTCCGGTGTTTTGCTGGAAATCTCTGCCATTCATTGGCTTACGGCAACAAAACTCCAGTTTCACATGGTATTCTTCCTGTGTCTTTGACTCTGTGTCCAAATTTCTTCTTTTTATAAGGAAACCATCATGCTGAATTGTGACCCAACCTAATGATCTCATATTACTTGACCATCTTGGAAATAAGGTCACATTCATGGAGACTGGGAGTTAGGACTTCCACGTCTTTTGGAGGGACGTAATTCAATCCAGAACAAAGTGGGGGGTGGGGGGCATCATGCTCCATGGGAGAGAGTGGGAACTGGACCTGAGAGATATCCTTATTCTGTTCCTCTCTTTGTTAATCCCTTTGTGATATATCCTCATCCAGGCATCTGTAGAATTATGGGAAGAAGAGATGGGGCCCACACTACATTCAAGGACTCTTTCCCAGGGCTCTGCAGTCAGGCTGAGGTCCTAACAGACTCTGGAAGAAATGTAAATGACTAAGAAACATAATGCACTGAAGCAGTAAGATACACTGAATGGACTATAAATGGGGGAGTCACATGGCCTGACTTTTCGTTTGTTTGTTGGGTTTTTTTAAAATTTTTTTATCAAGGTATCTTTGAAGCACAGTATTATATAAGCTACAAGTGTACAACAGAGTGATTCACAACTTTTAAAGGTTATATTCCACTTATAGTTATTATAAAATATTGCCTTATTCTCCATATTGTACATTATATCATTGTAGCTTATTTTATATATAAGCTTTTTTATTTGTACCTCTTAATCCCCTACCACTATATTTCCCCTCCCCCTTTCCCTCTCCGCACTAGTAACCACTACTTTGTTCTCTGTATCTGTGTGTCTGCTTCTTTTTTGTTACATTCACTAGTTTGTTGTATTTTTTAGATTCCACATATAAGTGATATCATACAGTATTTGTCTTTCTCTGTGGGACTTATTTCACTTAGCGTAATACCCTTCAAGTCCATCCATGTTGTTGCAAATGGCAAATTTTCATTTTTTTAAATGGCTGAGTAATATTCCATTGTGTGGAATGTATATGTGTATATGGAATGTATCTTCTTTATCCATTCATCTGTTGATGAACACTTAAGTTGCTTCCATATCTTGGCAATTGTAAATAATACTGCTATGAACATTGAGGTGCATGTATCTTTTCGAATTAGTGTTTTTGTTTTTTTCAGGTGTATACCCAGGAGTAGAATTTAGTATAGATTGCTATGGACAGATGTCAAGACTTAAGTAGGTTAGATTTAAGATTTTTATAATAGAAAGAATTCATTACACCCACAGAATTATCGATACATAAAAATAATTTGGAATTCCAAAATACTGAGACTCTAGCAATCCTAATTGGGATTGCATGCCTAATTGGGGAAAATCAGACAAAAACTTATCCCAGTATATTCCAGGGACACCTTATATGGAGCCAGAATAAGTGAATTTTTAGAATTAAGCCTTTTGAAGAGTTTAGGTTTAAAAGTCAAAATAACTTGAATAATTTCTTCTGAAAGGAATTATCTGACTCATCTCTCTTATACCAACAAGAAGTCTGTAAATACCCAACAGATGACCCACCCAGTCTGGCCAGTGAAGGTATTTTGGATGACGGCAGATAGTGTAGACTCGTTGTTGCATACCTGGCTTTTGGAGATAAACAGATCTCAGTCCTTATCTCAGTCCTGCTCTCTGCTCACTCTGAGCCTTGACCCGGTCACCTCGCCTCTCCGAGCCTGTCTGTTCATCTCTAAAACAAACTGATGGACTGATGGGTGCACAGCTTCTAGAGTCCTGGCGAGCATGAGATGAGATGATGAATGTACCACTATAAAGTGCTAGGACCTTGCCCAGCATATTGTGAGAACTCGATACACAGTAAGTATCAGTTTTAAAAGCCCAGGAGAGTGGCTCTTTCAGTCTCTTCAACTCCATGAGAGAAAAACCGTGTGATGCATTAACTTCTAAATCGACACATCCTTGTGCACCGCCTTTTGTGCCACTAATGAAAGGACATGCCTTTTTTCAAATGCCAAAAGTCCCACAAAGGAAATAACTGAAAATTACATACATCACCTAAGCCCCCCTTCCTTCCAAAAGAGAGAACAGCTTTTCATTTATAACCACTGGACATCTTAATCCAAGAAGAATCCTCATCATACTATAGACTGATGTCGTGTGAACAAAGCCTATTACAAATCAATACCACAGTGCATCTTTCCTGGTTGTCCCAAATTTCAAAGGGCTAGATTACCCTGCTGTGTATTTCTTTTTCCAGTTCAAAGCTTACAAGAAGCTGACAAGAGAAACTGGCCCATATAGTTCAGCTGACTTTAGTGAGAAACAGCATGTTCACTGGGTAAATATAAAAATGAGACCCAGACTTCCCAAGGCTCAGGATTTCCAGGCTAGTTGAACTGTCAGAAAATATATACCATAATAAAGATTTTTTTTTTACAAATGTGCAATTATTCTTTACAACACTCATGGGGACGGGTAGTATCCAAAATTAAGGTGGTCCACGGGCAAAAAATTTTAAAATAAATGTGAAGAAGCAGACATCAGTGTTTTCTGCTATATATACTTAAAGCCAGTGTGCTATCTCCCTTTTATGTCTTGCATCTGCTCTGATTCTTCACTATGGTTTCAAATATATCACTACTTTCTGACTCTCACCAGTTCACTAATTTTTAACAGAAGACTATCAAGAGGTCAAAACCCTGTATTAGGCTAACTTGGTTTACATTAAGATATAGTGCATTTCTTCACCTCAGAGGTGGCTTGGTTTATTGTCTCAGTATTAAGAATTGGCTTTTTGGGTTAGTGTTGGATTGGCTGACTTACTGGAAAGGCTCAGTTTACAAAGGGTCACAGAATAGAGTTTCTTCTATCTGAACAATAATCAATACGAATATTCTCTAGGCACCGTGAGTAATGCAAAGGCAGTAAGACACAATCCTTGCCCTTTGGGAACTAACAATTTAAGTAGGATGGAATGTTCAGAGACTGCAAAGACAACTGGTAGTTTATGGTCAACTATGCATGTGCAGCAGTGGACACACATTCTCTGTGTTCATTGCACGGGGAGGTACTACAACTGAGCCATGAGGCAAGCATCAGAGTTGAAGGAGGGGTGGAGGGTCTTAAACGTTTAGGGCTGAGGAAGAGTCAGTGTCCTGAGGAGATGGATGTTACCTAGATATGGTTGGAAGGAAGGGACAATAGCCTACTTTGGGCTGTTTAACAGACGCCATTGATGTTCTGCCCTGTGTTCCCCTGGTCCTGAGTTCACCCACACCTGTGGGAGATAGTTTCTTACACACAGATGACCACTTCAACTTCCTGTTCTCTCTGCTTCTCTGCCTGAGAGTGGGGAGGGCAAGCAGGCAGCAGGTTCAACCTAAAATTTAAAAGTGTGTATGTGTGTGCGGGGGTGTTGCTTAACAACCCCAAAGTAAACCTCAGCCCACAGGAGATGGAGTTGGTGAGTTAAGCCCCTTGCAGAGTTAGGAATGCCTGTGTCTTGATACCCGTGCTCCATCATAGCATTTATCACATGATTGGGAACAGCTAGCTGGTCTACCTGTCTGTCTGGACTTAACTGTGACCTCCTTAAGGGCAGATTGGGACTTCTTTCTTTTCTCTGAATTCCTAGGACCTAACCATGGGCCTGGTAAATAAACAAATGCTCAATACATGTTTTTTAGGGAATTACAGTGTCCTAGAGGTGGCACCCTCAATGACTTCTGGTTTCCTGGTTTCCACGTGGGAACCTGTGCATCTGGATGTTCTTTTCAGAGGTCTTTGTTTGCCCTTATCTCAACCTAAACTCCTCAGGACTGGGAACTACAGAATTTGGTTAACGTCCTAAGCATGAGAAAAATCCACTCATCTGTTGAGGCTGGATGAATACTTTTGTCCCCCTCACTCCACTATGGCAGAAACACAGAAAAAGCCTACTTGTATATTTCCATTCTTTTTGTGATAATAGATCTTCTGGGAACTGTGTTTTCCTTTTTGTAACATATATTTCCACGAGAGCCTCGTTCTCAAAATTTCCAGCTGCCTTCGTTCATTTTTTAATGCCATTCACTTTTTTCCCCTCATCTCATCAGTTTGATTCTTGCAGACTTTTCCTCGTCTTGCCTATCTCCAGAGTCAGAGCTTTTGTTTGATTTTGTTTATTTCCCAATTACTGCCTATGTAGACTAAAAGCTCCACCAAAGGATGAGGCCTCAAATGTTAAATTCCAAAATTCTATCCTACCGTCTTTGGCAGGCTTAAATTAGATCCACTCCCTTGTTTTTGCTGACCTGTCCTGGTGTCCCAACTTTATTTTGGAGTCTTTCTTTTGCTTTCCACCCACTTTTCTCTGTTTTCTTTCCACCCTTGTAGGAGCTCCATTGTTCCATCCTCACTCTCTGCCTTGCTCTCTCCTGTCCCCACAGCAGCTACCCCCATTCAGTTTTTTGATATATCTTCTATAGGGTTCAAGCACAAGTAAAACTAAACAGTATTGTGTGTGTGTGTGTGTGTGTGTAACAAAGTGCAGGGACAACCCCCAGGTTCAACAAATACACAATGCAGCTAAGGAGGAACAACATATAGAAAAGGGAAGCAACACACAGAGAAGCTGGTTGTCAGCAAGTATTTTAGATCTTGGGTTTGGGTGGTGGGCTCACAGTTCATTTTATTGTCTACAAAATGTACATAAGATTAAAAAAGACTATTCATGGACCGATGACACCAATGCATCATGACTGAAGAGGGTCTATCTCACGCAGTGCATCTGAGGTCGTTCAGTGCTTTCCCTGTCCCTGCCCACCAGATGACTCCCTTTTTTGTCTCTAGCCCTAAGCTTTTTGACACAATTTGAGTTCTGCCATCTAGCTTCCTGTGTAGTGTCTGCATTTTGTGTTCTGTCAATGACTCCAACTCATATTGACAATTACACTCATCTTCTTTCTTGCCCACTTTCTACTTTCTCTAGGCTCTTTGGTCACAGCCATCGTATTCATCTGTGATTCTTTCCCCTCTGTGTCCCCTCATAGTCAGTCAGATACAAAGTCATAAACAGTTTACCTCCAAAAGATCGACTGCATCCAAACAAACTGCTCTATTCTTACTACCGCTGCCATCTTTAAAGGCCTTCCTGACCCTTATTTGGGAAAGGCCTTCCTGACCCTTATTTGGAAAAGGCCTTCCTGACCCTTATTTGGAATCACTGCGGTAGCCTTCTGATTCATCTTTCCACTTGGACCTCTCCTTCTTCAGTCCACTCTGTTTATATCTGTCATCTGTTATATCTGTTTATTACTGTCATCATTCAGCATTATGTATTGAGTGGAAGTCCAGAAACCTTAACACTAACCAACTTGGTAATAATCTTTTTGACCCTCCAGGACCTCGCTGCACCATCTTTAAAATATGAAAAATGGACTAAATGATTTCTGCATCTCTGTCTTGTGCTACAAATTTTTTAATACCTTTATTGAGATATAATTTACATAAATTCATAAAGTTGACTTGTTTAAAATATATAATTCAGTATTTTTTAGTATAGTCACAGAATTGTGCAACTGTTATCATCTAATTTTAGAATATTTTTTATCACCCATAAAAGAAACCTATTAGCAGTCACTCACCATTTGCCCCAACCCCACCCTCCAGCCCTAGGGAACTGCTAATATACTTTCTGTCTCTATAGATTTGCTTGCTTTGGACATTTTATATAAAAGATCAAACAACATGTGGCCTTTTGTGTCAGGCTCCTTTCACTTGACATAACATTTGTCAGGGTTATCCCTGCTGTAGCATGTATCAGCAGTTCATTTTTATGGCCAAATATTATTAAATTTATAGATACACCACATTTCGGTTATCCATTCATCAGTTGATGGACATTTGTATTTCCACTTTTTGGCAATTAGGAATAATGCTGCAACAACAGCTCTAAAATTTTCGAAATTATTCTTACCATCATATGGAGAGAAAAGTAGAGCAATATTCCGTTTTTCATTATTCTTTACAAATAAGCTGTAAAACTATCTTACACAGGGATGGGGGACTCTCAAGGGAAAAGTCTACTGACAAAAGTCTAAGGAGGTGTCTCACCACCTCCCCCACAAAAAAAAAAAAAGAACTTGAAGAAGTTTCTGTTACTGCTTTCAACTGTGTAGTCATGTCTATTAAAAGCCACTTGTAAATAGCTAACTTCAGCTCTGGCATGCCATAGATTAGCCATATTTGTTTTCCAGGGAAGATTATAAATAGAGGGGGAAGGGGGGAGTGAAACAGAATGTATTTTGCAAATGAGCCCAGATGGAAAACTAACAGATGGCCATGCACTGTATTTTGTGTGTTCAGACCTACATTTAAATTAAAAATTTTCATAATTATGATTAACGTCTGCAGCAACACTAGTTTTCCTGTGGTCGCATCGTATATCATGTATAGGAGGTATTGAATAGAACATTTTCATGAAAAGGTTGCAGACTTTATACAAATTTTGGTACTTGCCTGCCCTACGCTTAAGAAGGAAACAAAATAAAACCTCACTCAGCAGCGATGGAGAGTGCTGAGAAAACTTCAGTGCAAGTGGACTTTCTATAATAAGCCCGTCTGCCGCCATCTGGCTTTTCCTCCCATGTTAAAACTCAAAGCCAGTCATTCCGTGCAGAGGGGGAAATAATGGGCCCTTATTTGCATGGCTTTTTTTTTTTAAAGGTTCAAATGTGGAGAGTTTTCTTCGGGATCACACACAGTTTTTGATTTTCATCAATATAAGCAATTTATTTACTTTCTAATGGTGCATGATGTCTTATCTTGTCTGTTATCCAGCCTCATTTGCTTCTATTCTTTTCCCTTTTCCCTTGTTAACTCTGTGTCTTCATGTTTTCCCCATCTTCTTAGAGGTGGGCAGTGTGGAGGAGAGTCCGTGAAATGTCTGTCCCTCCAGAATCACGACTGCATAGTGAGTGTGAAGCCTGACTTAGTCTTTCTAGAGCCTTTGGTCAGTTGGGTGGATGTTGTGCTGACTCTGGCTCTAGATGTATAAAATGGGGCAGTGTGACTTCTCTTTAGCAGTTGTCTCATCTGCTCTACCTATTTTTGTTCTGCCATGATGCTCTGCTCTGGGATGTATCCAGGCTGCCTCCCATTTGGGTGTATCCTTATTCTTGTCTCCTGCTCCTCTGACATAATCTTCTCCTCATTTGGGATTTTTACCTCCATCGCAACATCGTAACTGTGCCCATTTTTTGACTTACACTTCTGTCTCAACATTGCTATTTTGCCTTGAACAGGATCCTTCCTCCCCTGACGTAATTTTTCTTTCTGGGTGTAAGAGATACACAGTTCTGCTGTTTGTTTCCAACACAACATGTTCCTCAGGGTGACTCCTCCTAGGCCCTCAAATGGCCAGGGTCCCTTCTAATGGGAAGACTGTGGTGTGGAGCTCCAGCTGGACAGACAACTATAGTAACACTCACTGTGGTCGGTCTGCATGTAGGAGGGAATTTTGCTTTACTGATAACCTACAGTTTTTGATCAAGACAGCAAATAATATTGACAAACATTGTGAGTTTACATGGTGGCAAAGACCCAAGGTTTACTGTTGGGTCAGTATTTTATTCATCTTAATAACACCCATTGAGTCTACAAAGTGACATTGGAGAAACTTTCTTGTAGATAATTTCAGCTTTTCAAGAAGTTGTACATGTGGGTAGAGGGAGTAGTGAGGGTTAAAACCAAGCCCTGGTGTTCCGGCCCTTTGATTTATGCTTTCTGGTTTTGTATTAGAAAGTTTACCCTTGGGGGAGGGTATAGCTCTGTTGGAGAGCACATGCTTAGCATGCATGAGGTCATGGGTTCGAGCCCCAGTACCTCCATTAAAATAAAAAATAATAATAATAACAAGTAAGTAAACCTAATAAACTCCCCACAAAGAGAATTAAAAAAAATTTTACCCTCTTGAATACAATAGAGGAGAATGTAAGGTGGAGATGGGAGTGTGGACCAAACAACTGCTTTAGGATATTTAACTTAAATTTGAAAAGTTAAGCTAAGATTTTGACCAAAACTAAGATCTGAGATCCCAAAGAGGATAAATGAGAGAAACTGAACAGCCGCTGCCCATTTTATGTCAAGCCAGCATCTTGGTTCTATGAATACTTTAAAATATCATATGTGCTTATACATTGGAGAATGAACATATTTGATACCCAAAAAGATGTCTCGAAAGAGCTGCTAAGCACTGAACATCACTAATGACTTGTGTAACGTTTGGCAAACAGTCAAAACCAGAATTTTATTCCTAGTAAACATGTTTTTACACATTTGTCCTCCGTACAAAAATAACCAGTTGAGATGCATATATTTTCACTTGTGCATGTTTGCATTGTGGAGGCATAAACCAATCCTCCCTTAAAAGGTTCATTTCAAAGTTATTAGCTAATTCATAAGTGCAGCAAACCTGGGGGCCCACAAGCATATGCTTTGCATTGAAATACCAGCTTGGTAATCAAACGAGGAGCAATCTAATATAAGCTTTCAAGGCAGGTGAATTTGACTGTAAATCATGGTTCTGCACATAGGTTTGTATTTTCTATTCTTAATTACATCTGTGCAAATCTCCATTTGTTTATGGTTGCCTCATACATCGAGTGGGCTATTTGCATTCCCAGAGGCACATTTCCATGGTATGCACTTCTCTGAGAAAAAAAAAAATTGGCTCAACCACTAATTTGAATATTAAGTGCAAAAAGAGATAAAGAAGTGAATGCTTTTCAATTCAGCAAGTACTTGTGGTTCACCTGGGCAAAGTGCTGATCGGAAGACTCATGAAATCCATTTCACCTAAACTCATTGAAGCTCAATTTCCTCATCTACAAAATGGGAATAATAGGGGAAAAAGTAGTCATTTGAAGTGCTGTATAAATATGAGTAAGAGGTTATAAATTGCAATCCAATGCTTTTTGCTTTGTTTTGTCAGCATCACTTAATTACAGATATTTTTCTGTGAAAGATTTCGTGAATGTGACAGGAACAAAAACAGAAGGCAGTTGCTTTTTCACTCAAGTTGTCTGGTTTTTTTTTTTTCACTTTAATCAATCTTACATCATCTGAGAAAGGATTTATGATAGCCAGTGCCAGTCAGAAGTGCATGTGATGTACAAGCACTGTGACCTTGGGGCATGCCTTTTATTTGGAAGATGCTGCTAGTTCAGTAGTAACAGAAAGAAAGCAGGGGGCTGGCTAGCTCTACATCAGTTTAAGGAAATGTAAAAAAAGAAGTCTTTCATATTGTTTCTAGGTAACTCAGTCCGTCACCTCAGACAGATAAGAAAGCAAGAAATACCAACAGATGATTCATCTGGTATTGAAAATGACGTATCTAAATGTAGCCTCCCTGGAACTGTATCTGCCTGTCAAACGGAAGTCTACATGTCTACCTACCAAGAGGTGCAGGATGTTATGAAGATCTAAACCCATAATGTATGTACAACTCTTCATAAATACCAACCAGCCACGTTTTGATTATTTTCCTCTTTATCTGACTTTAGGGGATAAGAAATCAGGTATTAAAAAGCATCAATAGATATCCTTCCTTAAAGATACAGGAATAAATGAATAAACAAGCGACACCTTGGGCTCCACCCAACTTTTACATTTACATCCTACTTATCTATGATGTTATCTCCTCCTGGCCATCTGAGTAGTGCGAGTTCTATAAAATGACAAGACTGAAGCTAAGCCAGCTCATCCATGAATGACTGAGAAAGGAAAAGTTGTCCAAGTCAATTCAGACCTCCAGTTCTTCCTCTGTGACATGAAGACGCTGGGTCAGATGCTCTCAGATCTCTTTTGACTCTGATAGTCCCTGAGTCAGAGGCTACATGAGTTCTTGTCTAGGTGTGGAGGGGAGAGTGATGCCATCAGTGATATCATGGGGACCTTCTCTTCCTTATCATGAGGGGTGGGCATCAGAAGATTCTCCTAACACAATGCAGTTGGGAGCTGTGTTTTATGTCCTGTGGGTGGCCTTCTCAGGTGGCCACTAAGCGTCAGAGAAGCTTGTTCTGAAAAGCCAGGTCTTCTGCAGGCCCAGCCGATTGGCTGAGAACCTGCCATTCATTAGTCCCTTATCAGTGTCGCTAGTTTCCTTCACATGCGCCACAAAAGCATGATTTCCCCAGGTAACCCCAGCCACTGCAGTGACAAGAGAATCATATTTGCAGTGGCCTTTCGAGAGTGTTTCAGATTAGAAGTGACTACAATTTATGGCCTCCAGAGACACAGGCAGTTGACCTCCGTTGAAGAATCTCTCTTGAGAAGAGCCTATGAATGCTTCTTTATGCTCTTTTTCCTTTGCTTCTCTCATCTGTCCATATTCTTCTCTTTTCTATTCA
Organism: Vicugna pacos; assembly: GCF_048564905.1. NCBI lineage: Eukaryota > Metazoa > Chordata > Mammalia > Artiodactyla > Camelidae > Vicugna > Vicugna pacos. The sequence goes on from NW_027328742.1 coordinate 10,090,641, forward strand.
TCTGCTCATTAGCTTATTAAGTAATTCCTTCATTAATACTCTTTCTGAAGAGCCACTTACTGTTGAAACCTCAGTCAGTTTAGTAATTGCTGACTGACAGGAGACCTGGGTCATTTTCAGAAAATAGCCCCCCAAAGTGGCTCTCTCTTGCCAGAGTATAAAGTCATAATTAGAAATGTAAGTTCTGAATCAAATTGGAGAGGAAGATGTGGGTAAGAAAACTATTACTTTTGAGAACCAAGAGATTAAGTAATTTGCCCAGAGTCCCTATAAGTGGCTGGGTTGGAATTCAAACCCCAGTCTTCCTGACGCCAAATCCTGTATTTTTCCAGGAACCCACACTGTTGATAGGGATGAAAATTATCCAGGAAAGCAGCCACTCACTAAAAGCTTCCTTCTTGCCTGCAGGGTTTCCAAAAGGCACCACATCCTTGTGCTTTTTAATCCTGAGGACGCTCTTCATGACTGAATTGCTGAAGAAGTAACTGAGTCTTAGGTCCTAACCTGCTGACTTCAGCATCTTTATGTGCCTGCTTTCTACAATCAGTCCATCACATGGCCCTAATCTAACATTTTTCTGCATTTTACATTCAGGATAAGTTGATTTCCTAGGAAATCATGATGAAGAGGCTTTATCACAATATAATAAATTTGATCCACTTAATCCTTGGTGTTTGTAGCATCAGATATGCACATCCCAAGAGCTTCCCCCTTGGTTGTCTAAAGGCTTTACTTCTTGGGTGGTCTTGGCAGAGGCAGCAGAAGGCTCCACAGAGCACAGGAAATCCTTCAATTAATGTCAAGTAGCAGAAATGGAGATGCCTGCCAGTAGCCCTGTGTGTAATCAGAGCTGTGTGTTGTGCAGAGAAGCTTCTATTAAATGGCCAAGTATCTAGTTGTAGTCTAATGTTCACTAAAATAGGTTCTATGTGACAGGGCTTTTAATTGATATCAGGTGTTTTTTGGTTGCCCTTTTCCATTTTATTTTGCCAGAGATAGCTTTATAGAGAGAGTATGAATCCCAGGTACCTGACACAAGTGTATGAGAACTATCTCATCTCTTTATGTTCTAGAAACTGATTGGATTCAGCTCTCGTGGTCTGGGCTTGTGAGAAACAACTTCAGCTAGCATCATGTCAAGGTTTTGGAGGCTGATGTGTTACCAAACTTTTACAGGAGAGAAATGGGATGTCATTATGTATCATGTCCTTGGTTTGCTCTGGTTATAGGCAGATCATACAAACCAGATCCACGTAGCCCATTCAGGATGACAGTGCTCTCTAGCTTCCTGGCCCTGTTTGTGCACACGCACAGGCAGACAGAAAAACGGAGAGACAGACAGACAGACAGACAGACGCACACACACACACACACACACACACACACACACTGCCCTTGAGGTAATGTTCACCAAGCCAGCTGTGATACATACTTGAATATAGAGTAGGAAGAGGATAAAATGAAGAGAAATAATAGATGATAATTTCTCAAAAATACTTTTTCTGACTCATTGGTAAGAAGTGCCTGTTAAGCACTGCACAGTATAACACTAGTGCTTAGAAATGACTCCTGCCACAGCTAGATCCCCTAGGATGCAAAGAAGTCGTATGATGCTCCCTTTGATACTGGAAACACACATCACGGTTCCAGGGCAATGTGGGAACAGCATGAAAAGTTGCCTCACTGGCCACATAATCAGTCTTACCCTGGCCATATCTGGTTTTCTGGCCCCTCCTGCAGTCCCACATTCAATCTGCTGTAGCTGTGGTAGCAGAGTTAGTTTTACCAACCAGGAATGCTGGGTGAAAAAATCAATGTTCCTCAGAAGGTGTCAAGTACTTGATTGCCAGTTAATGCTTTTAGGAGGCTCTGCTCAGCCTGTCCAGTTCCCTTCCATTTTCTCTTCACTGCTCAAGGTGTGCATTCTCCAGCCAAAATTGAAATTCAGTATGATTTTGAGAGTCATCTGGATGTTTTATAGACGTTGAGGGTCCTGCTGTCAAGATGAGCTCACCTCTCTGTTTCAAGTCCCTAAGTGAAGATGACAAACCACTCCCATCTCCAAACTCTGCTTCTCCCAGTATCCTTTTGGGGTTGAGCCCTCATAAAAGACAAATACAAATCTAAATATAAACTGAGTATCTCAGTCCTCAGCAGCCCGAAAATATAAAATCACGCTAACAACTACACTCCAGGTTCCAGTGTTATTCTTATCTGCTTGCCCATATAGGCTCACTTTTCAAAGAAAGCTTCTCCCCAAGAATTTCTGGGAATCCACGTAAAAGTTATCAGACATTGCAGCAAACACCTCTTCTGCCCCACCTCATCTCCTCTGGACAACATTTTTACTCCAGTCATTAATGTGGGAACCACCTTTACAAATGTAACCTGAGAGCAGGTAGCCCCAGCTGCACCAGGAATCTTTTGTGTTCTGTCAGGGCATCTCTGATTCTGAGTATGCCGAAGGGAAAGGCACTCCTGCCTGTATAAAACCTGGGCCAGTGGGGGATGAGAGTCATAAATAAATGTCTCCATCTTCCATGATCTCTCAAGTGCATAATTCTGAGAATTCTACATGGCGTTTCAGAGGGTTCCAGTAGGATGGAGCTTTAATTACCCAATTGGTTATCAGTTTAATAATATATTTTTGTACTGGTGTTTCCTCCCTCCCTATCCAATCTTTAAAGTCCCGACTCCTGTTCCCTTGGATTACTCTACACAAGCCCGTGGCTTGAGCTCTGATATCTGGGGCAAACACACCTGAGTTAAAGACATTGCTTCTTTGCTACAAATACAGAGTAACATCTACCACATTCTTTCTCTTTAGTTCAACTCCAAATAGTCAAAATACACATGCTACTCATGAACCCTCCTGAAGGAATCTCATCATTGCCCCTGCTGATAGTATCCCACATAAGGTTGTTGATGTGTTCACAGTACATCCAAACCAGCAAAACTGTTCCATGGAGAACCGAGGAGAACAGTCCACTCCCTAACTCTGATTTGCACTTTGTCACCTGGGTTCTAAAACAGGACAACTTGGCCAAGAATGTTAAAAAAGCCTCTGATGAAAATAGCTTCTCTGTCTTTTGGTGTAATTTCTCTCTAAACACAGAAAGCAGCCCAGACCAAGAGGACATACATAGAATGGCTATGTGCCAAATGTTTCCTCTAGCCATCCCCCCTCTCACCACCCCCTCTTGCAAAAAGACATGCCAAATTCTTCAGTTCTCCTTTAGTCAAAGCAAAAATTGTCTGCTATTAATTCATACAAAGTACTGTATGTTGGATTAGGAGGGTGGCGAGGAGGAGGGTCATTTGTGATTCCATTCTGAATGAGCCAAATTCTGACTCTCACTGTGCTTTATTAATGAATTTTTAAAATATTTATTTATTATTTTTATATTTTGTACCATTTTGAAAGGTTAGTTTCCATTTACAGCTTTTACAAAATATTGGCTGTATTTCTCATATTGTACAGTACATTCTTGAGCATGTCTTATACCCAGTAGTTTGTACCTCCCACTCCCCTACCCCTGTATTGCCCCTCTCTACCTCCCCACTGGTAATCACTAGTTCTCTGTATCAATGAGTCTACTTCTTTTTTGTATTCACTATTTTGTTGTATTTTTCAGATTCCCCATATAAGTGGTATCATACAATACTTGTCTTTCTTTGTTTGACTTATTTTACTTAGCACAGTGCCCTACAAGTTCATCAGTGTTGCTGCAAATGGCAATATTCCATCCTTTTTGTGGCTGAGTAGTAGTCCAGTGTGTGTGTGTGTGTGTGTGTGTATTCTTTATCCATTCACCTGCTGATGGACACTTAGATTGCTTCCATATCTTGGCAATTGTAAATAACACTGCTATGAGCATTGAGGTGCATATATCTTTTCAAATTAGTGGTTTTGGATATATACCCAAGAGTGGAGTTGCTAGGTCATATGACAGTTCTAATTTTAGTTTTTTGAGAATCCTCCATACTATTTTCCACACTGGCTGCACCAATTTACATTCTCACCAAAGTACCACTGTAAAGAGGGTTCCCGATTCTCCACATCCTCACCAGCATTTATTGGTATTCTTTTTGATGATAGCCATTCTGACAGGTGTAAAGTGATATCTCATTGTGGTTTTGACTTGCATTTCCCTGATGATTAGTGTTGTTGAATATCTTTTCATGTGCCTGTTGACCATCTGATTTCCTCTTTGGAAAAATGTCTATTCATTTCTTCTGCTCATTTTTTAATCAGGTTGTTTGTGTTTTTTAAAATGTTGAGTTGGATGAGCTGTTTATATATGCTAGATATTAATCCCTTATCAGTCATATCATTTGCATGTATTTTCTCCCTTCAGTATGTTGTGTTTTTGTTTTGTCAGTGGTTTCCTTTGCTGTGCAGAAACTTTTAAGTTTAATTGGGTCCTATTTGTTTATTTTTTGCTTTTATTTCCTTTACTTTAAGAATGGATCCAAAAAAAATATTGCTACAGTTTATGCAAAAGAATGTCCTGCCTATGTTTTCCTCAGGGAGTTTTATAGTATGAAGTTTTACATTTAGGTCTTTAATCAATTTTCAGTTTATTTTTGTATATAGTTTTAGAGAATGTTCTAATTTTAGTCTTTTACAGGTAGCTGTCCAGTTTTCCCAGGACCACATATTGAAGAGACCATCTTTTCTCCATTGTATACTCTTGCCTCCTTTGTCATGGATTAATTGACCATGAGTGCATGGGTTTATTTCTGGACTTTCTATCCTGTTCCATTGATCTATGTGTCTGTTTTTGTATGTGAATTTTTACTTTCTACATTTATCAAAATTTTACTTGTATACATATAAAATCCACTTCTTCAAGTTTGTTACCCAAAGTAGCAGTTTCTTCCCTCTCTCCACCTCCATTTGTCTTTCCTAAAGGCACCCTTTAAATTTTCTACTTGTTTAACCTTTCACAGCTTACCTCCATATGTCTAAAAAAATTTGTATCAATAATTATTATTTTTAAAAGATAGCATTATTTCTGTCTTTCTGAATTAGGAATAAGAAGAGTTAGTTTTCACTCTAACCCCTGCTCTATCACACTTACACTATTCTCTTCCCCTGTCCTCTCTATAAAGTTATATCACAATTTATTTATCAGTTTTCAGTGTTTAATTTACTATGACTGTGCAAATGCTATTCACAGCTTAAAAACTATGATAGGATTTTTTTCTCCTGCATTACTTTTTCCTTTGCCTGGAGTTAATAATTTTTTTGCTTTTTCATTTGTATAGTTTTGAGTGTATTTATCACTGTTTCAACCCCAAACTTTCTTCTGTTTAAATATGCTGTCAACCAATTTGCATACAAGGCATTCCAACAGTTTCATCTTATTAGAGAATTCTCTCCTGGCGTTTTCTGACATGCTCCAGCTGGACCAGCTGCTAGTCAACTACTTGACAACTCCTCTATTGAAATCTCTTATCACCATCATCAGCATACTCTCTCCACCTTTCTCCTTTGAAAACTCTTCTGTTTCCTGTACTCCATGCTTTTCACTACCTGATTTATGCTCATTTTGGTGGAGGTCATCTTCTGAGTGCTTCTTGAGAAGTCACACATGGGAGATAAATTATTTAAAACTGTACATAATTGAAATTATTTTAATTCTGTCCCTATTTGAGTAATGTTTAGCTGGGTATAGAATTCTTGGCTGGAAGTCATTTTCCTTTAGAATTTTGAAGCATTTCTCATTTTCTTCTATTTTCCTATACTATTCTTAATAAATGTAAAGCCATATTGATTACTAATTTTTCAGATGAGCCCTAATTTGGTTTTTTACCTGGAAGATTTTAGGACCAGTATTTTAAAATTTCACTATTACTTTGCTATGAGTCTGTTTTTATTTATTATTCTAGATATTATTGAGCCAATTTAATCTGAGAATTCATCTTCTAATCCTGGAAATTTTGCTCAGATAGTATGGTTAGGGATATTCTTTCCTCTGTGTCTTCTATTCTCTCTTCAGAAACTGTAATTTACTAAACCTCCTGTTCTGGTCCTCCATTTTTTTAATCTTATCTTTTCAGGCCTTGAGTTTTTCATTTCTGCTGCAACTTTTTATTGCTTGCTAAAAATTAGTGTTGTTCTCTGAGTATTTCTTTTTTTACTTGACATTCTACTCTCTCTTTGTTGTTGCAATGTTTGCTATCTCTGAGATTATTAATGAAAATAATTTAAGTTTCCTTCTCGTTTCAAAGTCTCTTTTCTCCAAGTTACCTTATGTCTTCCTCGGTATAAGCTTTCCATTGAATTTTTGTGGTTTTTTGATTGTCTCATTACATGAGAATGAGAATCTAAAAACTCACCGTGATTGAAGAAACAGGTGGGGTTTGTGGACTGTGACCTGCTTGGTCCATTGTATTGAGGAATCCTTAATGCCACATCATTCCTCTTGTATCCTTATTTAGATCTGCCAGAGAAAATACTTTCTACATCCTACCTGGAGGATAAAAGGCCTGGTGCAAGATTCTGGGATCGTGGTAGAGAAGATAGCTGGGAGTCTCAGCATCTCGTATGTATACATTCACTTAGTTTCCTATTTTCATCATGAAACAAAGTATTGAGAATGTGGAAAATCAAGCCTTCATGTTTCGTATGGGATCTAATTGCCAAAACTTGGAGGCACCTAAGATACCGTTCAATAGGTGAATGGATAAACAAATTGTGGTACATCCATGCAATGGAATATTATTTAGTCATAAAAACACATGAGCTGTGAAGCCATGAAAAAACAGTATGATGAACCTAAAATACAAATTACTAATTGGAATAAGCCAGTCTGAAAAGGCTATGTATTTTATTATTCCAATTATGTGATGTTATGGAATTGGGCAGCAAAAAGATCAGTGGTTGTCAGGAGTTTGGGGACAAGAGGGGAAGGCTGAGTGGGTGAAGCACAGGGGATTTCTAGATGATGAACCTATTCTGTCTGCTACTGTAATGCCAGATACCTGACTTTATGCATTCATCAGAACCCTTAGAACTTCACAGCACGAAGTAAACTTTAATCAGTGTACCTTTTAAAAAATCATTTAAGAGGTCAGAGATCTCAGGAAGGAAAGAAGATTGTGACAAGAGAATCTAACTGTATTATAAATGTAGGAAACAGCCTCACTGAAGAGAATGGAAGGAAGTTTCTGACCTAAGTTACTTTGAAATTAGTGGAGTCTTTAAGACTAAAGGCAAAAGGAGCTGTATGTAAGCACTGCACTCTAGTTAATAAAGTTGTTTCCCATGGGGATAGGGCTTAATAATCCTGATATATGTATGTATACATGCTATACATATATACTGGAATTGAAAAATTAAGTAAATATTTGGTAGATAGAGGGAGCCAGGTGTTTTACTGTTAGAATAGGAATCTACAGGTAAGCAAGGAGAAGAAGTTAGCATAATCCATGTGGTAACGAATAAGAATTGGACATTAGTACACACTCGTGTTTAACTTTACATAGATACAGATGATTATATGTGAAACTATTTATAGATATAAGTATTCACATGAGTTAGTATACACGCATATAATCCTTGCTCTGTCAGTTGAGAGATCCTACAAGCAACGGTACCCCAGGAACAACAATTATACCTAGCACCTATGTCTTAGTTTCTAATACCATTCTCCAATAAGAAGAACAAGGGATCCTTGGATAAACGGTTGATTCTAGACCTAGAGTAGGAGATACACAAGATGATCCTGGAACACCTTACAGTGACAGAAAGTAAGAAAGTATTAAAAACAAAAAAGAACCCCTACATTAATGGAATTTTGCCAGAGGGACACAGGACAACTCAGTCCAACTTAAAGAGCTCCTAATGACCAAAGCTGGAACAATTAGAGCAGCAAAATAAAGTAGTATTGTGCCATATTCCACAATAGAAAGTAACTCTCTCTTAGTCAATACTGATATAAATAAATGATAGGATAATTCAATAAGGAAGAAGAGAGAAATCTCCCATGCAGAAGAATTTCAAAATAATTTATGTAGATATTCCATCCTCAAAAAGGGGGCCATACTGCTGCACTCCTTAAGTACAGGCTGCACATGGTGACTTCATTTCCAAAAGGTAAAGTATGGAAAGAGGGAGAAAAGTGACTTCAGAGGAGAAAACTGTTATCTAATACCTCAACCAGGTGATTAGGGTCACTATCAAGAGTGATAAATCAAGTTGAAAGCATATACTCTTGTTATGATGTGATGAAAATTTCACTTTAGGTCTGTTGTTGTCTTCCCCAAAACCCATTACTTCAGTCTAGCCATGAGATAGACATCAGAAATTCCAGTAGGAGTATCCTACAAAACGCTTGACCAGTACTCCTTAAAACTGTCAAGTTCATCAAAAGTAAGGAAAGTCTGAGAAACTATCTCAGCCAAAAGGAGCATAAGGAGACATGACAAGTGAATGCAATGTGGTAATCTGGCAGAAATCCCAGAATGGAAAAAGAAATTAGGTGAAAAGTAAGGAAATCTGAAAATCTAAAAGCTGTGTACATGTCTAGTAGGCAACTAATTGATGTGTGCTTCATTTTTTCCTTCCTTCATGTATCAAGTAGGTATCTATTGTTTAAACATCGTGTGAGAGAGCCTAGGGCTCAGAACAAAGGACAGGCGAGAGGCGAAGTTAGTGGTCTTCTCCCTACAAGGGACAATTACAGCAGTGAAAGTAGATGATCTCTTCCACAAAAAGTCCCTAGAAAAGAGAAGGGAAGAAATAATAAGGAACAGGAAGATGTGAACAATGATGCTGCATTAACAAATTATCCCCAAACTCAGTGGCATATAGTATTTATTCTCATGCTCATGGGTCTTCAGTTTGACTGGAGGTTGACACATGTAGACTGTGTTCTGAGGCTCAGGCTCAGGGACAGAAGCTATCCAGAAGAACCTCTTCTTAAGATTACAGATTTACAGAATTTCAGTTACAATTCTGAATACGGAAGATTCAATTACAGAAGTACAGGCATACCTCGTTTTATTGCCCTTTGCAGATACTGGTTTTTACAAATTAAAGGTTTGTGGCAACCCCGCATCCAATAAGTCTTTCAGTGCCATTTTTTCAGTAGCATTTGCTCACTTTGTGTCTCTTTGTCACATTTTGGTAATTCTTCTAACATTTCAAGTTTTTATTATTAATATTTGTTATAGGCATCTGTGATCAGTGATTTTTGATATTACTGTTGCAAAAAAAATTGACTCACTGGAAGACCTCAGATGATGGTTAACATTTTAAAATTAAGGCACCACATTTTTTTTAGACATAATGCTATTGCACACTTAATAGGCTATGGTATGGTGTAAATGTAACTTTTACATGCACTGGGAAACTAAAAAATTCATGTGACTTGCTTTATTGATATTCACTTTATTGCAGTGGTCTGGAACTGAACCTGTAATATCTCTGAGGTATGCTTATATTAGAAGGGAAGCCTAACTCTGCAAACCACATTTAAACTTCTCTTGAGGTCAAGTCCACTAAATATAACATTGACCAAAGCATGGCTAAGCTCAAAGTCAAGGAGTATGGAAATATACTCTGCCTCTTCTGGTAATGACTACAAAGTCACAATATACTGGACATAGATATGGGGAAAGATGAATAATTGGGAAAAAGAAAAGGAAGATGAAGGACCAAGAACAGAATTTTGAGAAATGTCTCCATTGAGGGAGTGATAGACTAAAATAATCCAGTGAAGGAAACTGAAAGTTTACTAGTGTAAATCAGGGCAAACTCACACCAGGAACTATGTTCTAGATTACCATATCACAAAGTTTGGGCGTCTATCAAGTATCTACACATGATATGTTAGCTTCAAAATGAAAAAAGAAAACAATTTTATTCACATACTTTTTACAAATTTGAAATGTAAGGTAAATTATTGATTTTCCCATAAAATCCTATTGTGTTTTTAAATGTCATCATTTTCTTAATAGGTGGCATTCCTCTTCACTACAGTAATTTTTTTCCTATCGTCTTTCTTTTATTAATAAGCTTTATTCAAATATAATTTACATAAAATAAAAGTCACTAATTTTAAATGTGAAGTTTAAGGAGTTTTGAGAAGTATATAGTATGTAGCCACTGGCATTATCAAGATATAGAAAATCTGCATCAACCCAAATTGTTCCTTTATACCCCTCTTTGTAGTCAGTTCCCTTTCTGCTCTCCCAGGACCTGACAGCTACTGATTGACCCTCCATCACTATGGCTGTAGCTTTTCTAGACCTTTATGTAAATTGAGTCATGTGGTTTTGGGGCCATCAATTAATTAATTAATGGCATAAATATTTTGTGGTTTATGCATAGTCACTTGCATCACTAATTTGTCCTTTTTCATTGCTGAGTAGTGTTCCATTATATGGAGGTACCATAATATGTTTATTTACTTTTTTTTATGTTTATTTACCAGTTTATGGACATAAAGATTGTTTTCATTTCAAGGCTATTATTAATAAAGCTTCTATGTGACCTGGCTCTGAAGTCTACACTCTTAACTAATACAGTGATGACTCCTCAGTGCTATTTCTGTGATGTTCATATACACATCTTGGTGTGGACAGATATTTTAGGTCTCCTGCGTAAGTATCTGAGAGTGTTATTGCTGGGCTGTGTGGGTATATGCTTACTTTGTGAAAAATGCCCACCATTTTTCAAAGTGGCTCTATTATTTTGCATTCCCATCAGCCATGAGAGTTCTAGCTATCTCATACACTTACTAAGACATGGTATTATTTGTCATTTAAATTTTAGCCATAGTAGCAGGTATCTAGAGCTATCTCATTATGATTTTTATTTGCATTTCCCTAATGACTAAGGAAGTTTGACATCATTTTATGTGTATACTTGCCATTGCAAGTATCTTCTTTGATGAAGTCCTGTTCAAATATATTGCCCATTTTTAATTGGTTATTTCTCTTCTTATTATTGAAGAGTAAATGTTCTCTGTATAGTTTGGATACAAGTTTTTGTCAGATGTATGTTTTGCATTTATTTTCTCCCTGTCTGTGATTTGCCTTTTAATTTTCTTAAAAGTATCTCTCAAATAATAGTTTTTTCATTTTTGAGAAGACTAATTTATCAATTTTTTATTTTTTGTCAATTTTATAAATTTTTAAGAATTTGTTTAAGTAAAAGTCTTAAGGGTTTTCTTACGTGTTTTTATCTAGAAATTTTATAGTTTTATCCCTTACATTTAGATCTCTTTTCTATTTCAGGTTAATGTTTGTATATGTTATGAGCTAAGGTTTAAGATTTATTTTTTTTTAAATATGGGCATCCAATTCCAGTGCCATTGTTGAAAAAACTGTCCTTTTCCTTGGTATCTTTATCAAAAAAATTGACATTATATGGGTGAATACATTTCTGGACTCTATTCTGTTACCATGTTCTATGTGTCTATTCTTATGGCAATACTACACTGCTCTGATTACTGTAGCTTTATAATAAGTCTCAGAATCAGGTACTTTTAAGTCTTCCAACTTGGTTTTTTTTCTCATCTGTTTTGTCTTTGCATTTATATAAATTTTAGGGTCAGCTTGTCAGTTATTTCAAAAAAGATCCTATTTGATTGGAATTGAATTGAAAATATAGATCACTGGGGGGAGAATTAAAATCTTAGCAATATTAGTCTCCCAATTGATAACATGGTATATATATTTAGGTCTCCCTTAAATTCTCTAAGCAATGCTGTGTCGTTTTCATTGTACAAGTTTTGTGTATAATTTGTTACATTGATTCTTATTTTATTTTAAAAATATTATTGTAAATGTTTCTATTAGTTTTCATTTCCATTTGTTCATTTTTGGTATATAGAAATACAATTGAATTTCCTATATTGACCTTATATATTCTATGTGAAATATATCTGTTGCAAAATTTACTTACTAGTTCTCGTAGCTTATAGAATCCTTAAAGTTTTCTGGACAGACGTTCATGTTGTCTTTGAGTTAACAGCTTTAGTTTTTCTCTCTAAAATTTTATTCCTTTTGTTTCTTTTTCTTGCTTTATTGAACTAGCTGGAACCTTCTATTCTGCTGAATAGAAGTGGTGAGAGCAGATATCTTTATGTTGTTTTCATCTTAGTGGATAGCATTTTAGTCCTTCCTTATTAAGTATGATGTTAGTTTATAAGTTTTTGTAGCTTCCTTTTATCAGTTGATAAAATTACCTTGTATTCCTAGTTTTGATCATGCTGGGTGTTGAATTTTGGTAAATGAGTTTCCTAGGTCTATTAAGATGATCATGTGTCTCTTTTGTTTCACTTTATTAATATGATGGATTACATTGACTATGTTTTAACTATTATATCAAAATTGCATTTCTGGAATAAAGTCTGCTTACTTATTGTTTGTTATCTTGTTTATATGTTGCTCAATTTGACTTTCTAAAATTTCATTAAGGATTTGTTAAAATTTTGTTAAGGATTTTGTATCTGTGTTCATGAGGAATATTGGTCTTTATTTTCTTGTAATGCCTTTGTCTGATTCTGGTATCAGCATAATTATGGCATCACAAAATGAGTTAGGAAGTTTTTACTCCTTTCCTATGTCCTAGAAAAATTTGTGTAGATTTGGTATTATTTTATGAAACATTTGATATAATTCATCACTGAAATCATTTGTGCCTAGAGTTCTTGTGGGATGGTTTTTACCTACAAATTAAATTTCTTTACTAGCTACAGGGCTAATTAGGTTCTTACGTCTTTTCAAGTATATTTTGGTAGTTTTAGCCTTTGAAAAGCTTTTCGTCTGTGTTGTTGAACTTCTTGCCTAAAGTTGTCCATAATTTTCTCTTGTCATCATTTTTAGTATCAGTTGGCTTTGTGGTGATACCCCTTTTTTGTTCATGATATGGATAATTTGTATTTCCTTTGTTTGATCAATCTGATTACAGATTTTTTATTTTATTAGTATTTTCAACAACCCTTGACAGGCAGATGTGTATTATTTGTCTTTTGTTTGTATGTGTAAAATTACAAATTTGTGTTAGTATTATGTGGCATTACATCTTTTTTTCTTAAAATGGCCTTATCGCTTAAAAATAGTTCAGATAGTCTTAAAAGTACTGCTGGACATTTTAGTGCAGATATTACCATTGAAGAAAAAATTATAAAATTCAGTAGTTAAAAGAGTGTGTCTATGCAAAAGGAGGATGAATTTGAAATGCTACAATAGTGACTCTACAAATATGATTTCATAAAAATAGTTAAACTGAAGTGCAAATAGTAAATATAATTATTTTTATTTGAAAATTGTTTTTCAGTGGACTAGAGATCCATTTTTTCATAATCTTTAATTGGTTGTTATAATTTTTTTCCAATGGTGACATAAAACCAGAATTTTAGTAGAGCATGGTGATCATGATAATAAAATAATTGAGTTTTTTAAGTATGCATGTAAATTTATACCTTTCCAGTTAAAAATGATGAATTTTGCTACTAAAGAGAGATGAAGTAAAACATATTCAAAGTTGCACTGGTTGTAAATAGGTATAATACAAGTTATTGCAGAGAAAATATGAAACAGTTCATAAAGTTAATAATGAGTAATGTATACAGAAGGGAAACAAAGTTTATTAGTTATCTATTGCTATGTAGTAAATGAATATAGAACCCAGAAGCTTGAAACAACTTATATCTATTATCTCATAATTTGTATGGGTCATGAATTTAGGAGTGGCTTATCTGGGTAGTTCTAGCTCAAATCTTTAAAAAAAGCTGTAGTCACAGTGTCGACCAAGACTGTAGTCATCAGGAGGCTTGACTGGGGCTGGAGAATCTGCTTTTGAGATGGCTCACTCTCATGACTTTTGGCAGGAAGCCTCACTTCTCCTGTGATTGTTGGATGAATTCAGTTTCTTGACACATGGGTGCTCCATGGGGCTGTTTGAGTGTTCTCGCAAAATAGCACTAGACTCCCTTAGAGCACATGGAACAAGAGGGAGCAAGGAGGAAGCCTCAATGCTTTTTATGACCTAGCCTCACGCTGTTTCTGCCGTATGCTATTTGTTAGAAGGGAGCTACTAAGACTGGTTCACACCGAAGGGGAGGGGAATTAGCATTGACCTTCCAAAGGGAGAAGTGTCAAAAAATTTGTGGACATATTTTAAAACCACAATACAAAGCAAGCTATTGGTAAAATTAATCTAGAATATAACATTTTGGGATTTTAGTACCATACTATGTAAAAAGCAATCAATATCATGTGTGCTGTTAGCTGACTTTTGCTTTAAAGTTTGACCAAACCACATTTGGCATTCAAACAATAATATAAGAAATAAGTGCTTGATGACTTTTTATTTGTTTATCGATGAAAACTTGTGCCGCAGAAGATTTTTGTTTGTTTAATAAATGATCACTTTATGTACTGTGGCATAGTTGTCTTGGAGTAAATACTGAATGTTACACCAGTTATGTGCATAGAAAGGAACGGCATCACTAGACATAGAAAAAAGATTGCTCTTGTTCACAGAGCGCTTTATTCACAGAATACAGGTGATGGTCAGCTACATTATTTGTAATATTCTTTCAGTTTTGGGGTAAATAGTGATGGTTTAAGTGCAACCAAATTGCAGCTATTGATTATAGGTCTTTTCAGCTTTTGTGGCAAAGAAAGTGGAAGCTGTGGAAAATGTTGCTTTTCCGATACACAAGAACACTTTATATTAGAGGAAGTGATCCTTGCATATATTTTTATTAAGTGATGAATGATATTAAAACATTGTAAAGAAGTTGTTATTTCCAGCCACAATTTTTTCTCTAAGTGGTTTTCTTAGATAGTGTAGTCCAGAATGAAAGCATAATGTTTAAGACTTAAGGTTCTGGAGTCAGATTTCCTGGGTTCAAAACCCAGCTGGAGCACTCACAAGCCATTTGATTTTAGACAAATCACTTAATCTCTCTATAGCATAATTTCATTATTAGTAAATAAAATTTATAATAGTGCCTACCTCAAATAATTATCCTAAGACTTACATGGTGTAATCCATATAAAGTGCCTGTCCTGCCTGGCATGTAGTTTCTATGCAATAAATATTAGATGTTTTAATAATTGTTGTTATATCCTGAACATATTATTTCAGGGATGAAGTATCGCAGGTTTCAATCTACACATAAAATTTCTGAGGAAATCATAACTGGTGAAAATACCTCGGTCACCATGATTTTGACCCTTTTCCAACACTTAATAATTTCCTTTAATCATCTATGAAAAAAAACTATAACCTATTATTGAATATATTTTAAACCAATATACACAGGCTTCCACAGAATATGAAGAATTACTTACCTGAGCCAAATGCAACCAAACTGAGGATTAGGAATCCTCATTTCCTTTTTCCCGATATACATCACTCAACTTTCCAGTTTTGTAGTAAGTTGGGCTTGTCAACTTAAAGTAGAAAGCAGTACTGTGATTAGTCTCTAGTGAGGAATCTATGCCTAACTTCTGGTCTGTATTTAAATCTAATGTTCATAACTCTCTATGGAAACCATAAACTCTGAACTAGAGTTTTCAACTTTAGTAGTAATGGAGAAGAAGAGAAAAGAGGGCTGGATAGGGAAACTGACCTATAAATTCAGCTATTTGTCATTTACCTGGCTATAGATATTTTGATAAGATAATTCAACAATATTTTTCCTCTCTTAAGTATGAAATAACTACTTTTTAATTAAAAATATTAGACTTTTAAATTAAATAGTGATAAGTCTGGTTTTTAAAATTCATCTAAAATTGTTACTTGCTTTGTTTGTGAAACATCATATGGGCATTGGTCCACATAAACCAGATTGTGAGTAATTGCTGCAGTCAGAGAGATACCAGAGATACAATGTACACACAAGAGCCATAAGACAAAACAGACAGTGTAAGTGATGGAAATTTGGAGAAAGGAGAGAATACGTCAAGAGGAGGAAGTCAGTCACCAGGAGATTTCCAGAGGAGGTGGGATCTGGGCAGGACTTTGAAGGAGAAGTGGAACTTCTAGGTATATAATTGAGGGGACAACTTTTCAGGCAAGAAAACCGATGTAAATGGTAACATGACAGTAGGAAGTATTCCAGCATGTTTAAGTGATAATCACTAGAAGAGCTGGATTAGAACAAAGGAGTAAGGGATAAAAGATCTCAATTAGACCCACGCTGTGAGGTCCATCAAATGCTTGGCACCAACTCAGTCCAACTCAAATGTTAAGTCATCCACTTAAAAATTGTATTGAGAAAGAATATGAAAAAGTAAGAAAGTGGAAGAGAGAAAGTAATCATAAAAAGCATTAAGAGGAAGCAGCCTTATTTCTTTGCCACGTTTCTGTATTTCAGTTCAATGTTCTCTATCACTAAGGCACACATCTCTGCCATTCTGAAAAAGAATCCACGAAGGATGTCATTCTCTGTCAAAAAGAGAAACTTTCTTTGTACAATAAAAATGGTGTGAGGGAATCATTAGTTAAATTGTCATGGTGTTGTTTTTTGCTGTGAAATGGCTGATTTAGTGGCCTTCACTCTTTGTACTTATGACTCTGATGGGAGAAACAACTGAAGTAGGTATAGATCTCCGTGACTCTGAGTAAAATTCAAAAGTCATTTCAGCAGTTTAACAGAATGCAGTGCTATTCAAGAAATGTAAACAAGGGCTTTATTCAGTCGTCTTCTCTATTAACAGTTTTATCCGTCACTTAATTTCATGAATACAGAGAATATCTCTTCCTATATGGAAAACAGTTCCCCAAGTAGGTACTCTGACTTCTTCCTTTGTCTTGCATTGCCCAGCTACCTGGCTTTATTTCTTTGTAAAGAAAAAGATTTGTCTTTACTGTTTTATTGCTCCAGGGAAATGCATTCTTTCCTTTTTGATGGGTTAACAACCATTAAAAGTTGTGATTAACAAGCCTTCCCCACTCTCCATCCCCCAGAACATGGAAGTTGGGCAATGCTGTAAATGCTTATCCTCTGCCTCCTTCCCCTATTTTTAGGAGAAAAATTATTCTTGAGAAAAAAATGTAGACTCGGATGAAATGTACTATACCCAAGCCATTTTGGGGAGAGGGATGTGACATATCAGAGGACACACGTGGTACATGTATGTAATACTGTGGAGGGAAGAGGAGCTGGATGGGTAAAATGTTGAACCAGGGCAGCATGGATGAAAGGGATATGGTTCTTTCAGATTAGTTGCTTAAAGATACCTTAAAAAATATCAAGAGTGCTGGACAATAGGAGAAAGCAGGGATTTAATAATAAGAGTTGCTGTGACTTCCATTTCGTGATGGCTTACTCTACTACTCATTTGCCTCCCATCTCTCCTGCCACTCCATGTAAATTATGATGATGGCTTTCGTTTTCAGACAAACCCAGAGAGTAGAATAAATAAGGACCATCATCAGACAACATATTTCAATAAATTTCTCATGCAAAAAGCAAATGAAAAAAATGGCCATGACCAAAAGAAGTGGAGAAAGTCCAACCCAAGAGTCTTGCTAAGGGACACAATATAGGAGGAAAATTTTCTTCTCAGAAGAATTTCCATGAAACTGCAGGCGTGGCAGTAGCAGATATGGCAGAGTTGGATTTAAGTGAGACTGAAGACAGTGAGCTTACAGAAGAGTCTGAATACAAAACATGCCCTTTCCCTTCTCATAGGCAGAGCCAGCAGCCAACTAAGTATTTGGCCCCTAACAAAAAAATCAGCAAAACTCTAGAAGTCTCCTTTCTGAAGATATTGATCAGACTGTAAGCTATCTAATGAAGAATTAGGAAGGATAGTGGAGTTTCTGGAATTCCAAGAAAAGACTTCTTTTGGCTTCTGGGGGACCCACCTCACCCCTCTCCCAAGGTTAATGGCTGGCTCCCTGCTCTTCACACTGTCAGTGTTGTCAGTCTACCAGCCCCTTTCCTACATCCAGAGAGCTTGCTGTCAGTGTTCTTTCATTCGTGATATAAACCGACAACCAAGAACTCCCAGATATTTCATCAAAACTTTCAGCGTGAATGAAAAGACCAAATTTAACCAAAATAAAAACTGACTGAGAGGAAACGGAGATAATGTAGGAAAGAAAAAAGAACTTTAAAAAGCTTCTATTTTCCTAAAAGAAATTTGAGAAAATACTACATCCATAAACCAAGAAAAGGGGCTATGAAAAAAGGAACAACCAGAGAACAAGAAATGGCTCTCAAAAATTTTAAAACTATGTATGTAATTAGCAATTCCACTCCTGGGTATGTCCCTCCAAAAAAACAAAACAAAACAAAACACTATTTCAAAAAGATACATGCACCCCAATGTTCATAGCAGTACTGTTTACAATTGCCAATATATGGAAGTAACCTAAGTGCCCATCAACAGATGAATGGATAAAGAAGATGTGGTATATGCATATGTACATACAATGGAATACTACTCAGCCATAAAAAGAAAGAAAGTTTGCCATTTGCAACATGGATGGACTTGGAGAGTATTATGCTAAATTAAATAAGTCAGATAGAGAAAGACAAATACTATAAGATATCAACTTATATAGCAAACTAATGAATATAACAAAAAAGAAGCAGATTCACAGATATAGAGAACAAACTAGTAGTTACCAGTTGGTGGAGGGGCTACATTGAGGTAGAGGACCAAGAGGTATAAACTGCTATGTATAATATAAATAAGCTACAAGGATATACTGTACAGCACAGGGAATATAGCACATTTTTAATTTTTATATTAATTATAAATGTAATATAACCTTTAAAAATTGTGAACCATTCTGTTGCACAGCTGTAACATGTAATATTATATATCAACTATAAATTCTGTTAAAAAATAAATATATCATTATCAAAAATACAGAGTCAAAAAAGAAAGTGGAAAATAAAGGCAAGACCCTCTCCCAGAGCATACTGTAAAGGAAGAAAGAAGAATTAAAGAGGAGATGCAGAATCTGATTAAAAGAATTTCCAGAAAGAAAGAGAACCAAGAAAAGAGGGGAGAACATTTACATATAAATAGTAAAATAAAAATGTTCAGACCTAAAAAGTGACACAAGAAGCTTCCAGTTGAAATACCTACTTTCCATTTATATTTCCTCTCCCTTCTCCTGTCCTCTCCTCTTCCCTCTCTCCCTCTCCCCCGTACTCTCTCTTTCTCTCTCTCCACTAAATAAGTGATATAAGTTAAATCTTTACTATCAAAGAAAGAAGTTCATAAACTATCTAAAGAGGAAAAATAATTGAATTGAAACCAGTGAGATTTTCTCTTTGGAAAGGGATTTTTGACTGGGCAGAAGTTAGATGATAGATAAGTGTTTTGGGTTTTGTTTTTGTATTTTTCTGTTAAAAGCCATCTGTGTTATTTAATTTTTTTAAATCAAGTATATGCTTTACTTTGATTTTTAAAGACATAACCAATATTTACATAAAAACTATAAACTATACACCTACTAAGACAAATACTTGATTAAAATTATAAAGTGGGCAGAAAAACAAAACAAAACTCAATCACTCCCAACCACTGGTTTTCCATCCTTTTCCCCAAATTGTTGGTGGTCACTTGTTTTCATTCCTTCCTTCTCCCTTCAGGTCCCCAGAGTCTCCCTGTCTACAATCTCATTTTAAGATAAGGTTCAAAGTTTAGTTACCAAACTTAAGTCTTTGCACAGATCTAAGCCTTAAGCTCAAGTTCTTGGGTATGGAAAGAGCAAAATCTCTTTGCTGGAGTCTTTGACATCACCTTGGTCCTGTATGGTAAAGTCAGCCCTGACTCCATAGTTAGCTCAGAACAGAGAATCAAGCAGGGAGATGGCAGTGAACATCACTGAACCACCTGTTTGGTGACAGAGATTCTTATTCTGCTGATCCACTGTTATGCTCAGAAGGTCCATGAATTTCCTCAACTTGAACTGTAATTAATCCATTCATTTTTTTTCATTTATGTGGGTTCCCTACTTCCCTAGGAGAAAGTCCAGAGTTTTCATAAGAATCTCAAAGGATTCCTCACCTTGAAAATGTATAAGCAGTACTGACATGAATGCTCTCATTTAATCCTCTCCATAACTTTTGAGGCAATGGAAGAAGATGTTTATTGAACATATATTATCCTTATATACTCATTTAATTTTTCCAACACCCCCATGAGTTCAATGTTATTATTCCACTTTTAACAAGATCAAAAGAGCAAGGAATCAAGTTAGTACTTAAACTTATGTCTATTTGGAAGATCCATGCTTTTTCTAGTATATATCTCTTTGTCCATTCAGTTACTAGATAATTTTTTCCACTGAGGGATAAAAGAGAGGAAGTTTTGTGGCAAAGTCCTATGTTTTGCCATAATGATCTGCATAGCAAAAAGGTGGCCCTTCTGCTATTCCCAGTGCTCCGTGGGATTAAAGTGCTGTGATGTGAGTGCTCGGAAATCTACAGCATGAACAGGCAGCTGAGAGGTCTGCAGTCCAACGGTTCAGGAGCTACTGGCACCACTTTCTTTCTATGTATGATAACAAAAATGTTCAAACTCTATAAAACTAGAGAAAAAAACAAGAAAGGAGAAAAGTCTATGACACACTGAAGACACATTTCATTTAACAAAAAAAAAAAAAACCTAGAAAATCAGGACTCAAGACATTGATCTTCAGCACTGAACACAATTAAAATGAAGTTGCCAAAACCAGAAATGAAGTTGCCAAATGGGCCTGAAATCTCAGTGGTGCTCACTTAGCAAACACAGCATCAACTGCCCCAAATACATTGCTGGACATCTGCTTTGTACTGAAGGCAGACAGTCCCTCACACTATTGTAGCCAGTTTTTCTTACCACTCTTGTTCTTTAAGAAATACTAAAGTAGTTAGAAAATAGGAAAATCACTCTTAAAGTCGCCATAAAATTCAGTAAAACAAACAAACAAAAACCACAAGGAAACCTTTTTAATTGATAAATTCCTAATTTACAACTATTAACCCCATGGGTTTTTCCTTCTGTCATCAAATTCAATGAACTTGTAGTCATGGCAGGAGTATTTTTTAAATATATATCAAATTCTGAGGGTCAGTTTATTTCGTAGGTACATGAGCTTTTTGACAATTTGGATGAGAATATGGAAATTAAACTGTCACTTGGCTGGTAAATCAACTTACAGTACCTGTAAACTTAAGTTACTGATGAGTTTAAAAACTGTCTTAATCTATTTTATCGTGCATCTTTTCCACAATTTCTCATAGATTATTCCTCTTACTTTATTAATTCAAATACATTGAACATAAACTCTGTGTAAATTTAAGGTGTAAAACACATTGATTTGATACATTTATACTTTGTAGTATGACTGCCATTGTAGCCGTAATTAGCACCTCTATCATGTCACATAATTATCATTTCTTTTTAGTGGTTGGATTAATTGAGAATTAGTCTCCTAGCACGATTGATGATTATAATACAGTATGATTGTCTATATTCACTATACCGTGCATTAGATCTCTAGGACTTATATACTACTCATTACAAAGTCTGTATACTTAAACAATGGCTATCTTTTCCTCCCCTCACTGCCCCAGGCCCCTGGTAACCACCACTTTACTCTCTGTTTTTATGAGGTTGGCTTTTTCAGATCCACATGTAAGTAATATCATACAGTATTTGTCTCTCTCTGTCAGACTTATCTCAGCATACGTCCTCCAGGTCTACCCATGTTGTTGCAAATGGCAGGATGTCCTTCTTTCCCATAGCCAAATAACATTCCTGTGTGTGTGTATGTGTGTATGTGTGTCTGTGTGTGTATTTCACATCTTTATCCATTCATCCACTGATGGGCACTTAGGTTGTTGCTACATCTTGGCTATTGTGAATAATGCTGCAAAAAAACATAGACATGCATTTATCTCTGCAGTACCCTATTTTTATTTCTTTTGGAAATTCATTTCCTTCTTTAAGGAACCTCCATACTGTTTTCCATAGTGGCTGAACCAATTTATATTCCCACCAACAGTGTGCAAACATCCTCTTTTCTCCACATTCTTGCCGACAGTTATATTTTGTTTTCTTTATAGCCATTCTAATAGGTGTGAGGTGATATCCCATTGTAGCTTTAATTTGCATTTCCCTGAGGACTAGTGATGTTGAGTATCTTTTCATGTACCTATTGGCCATTTGGATGTTTTCTTTGGAAAAATGTCTATTTAGTTACTCTGCCTATTTTTCAGTCAGTTGTTTGGTTTTTTTGTTGTTGTTATTGAGTTATATGCATTCTTTATATATTTATATATATATACTATATATATATATATATATATATATATAGTATATTAACCCCTTATCTGATAGAGGGGTTGCAAAAATTTTCTCCCATTCTGTAGGTTGCTTTTTTATTTTTTTGATTAGTGTAGTCCTATATGTTGATTTTTGCTTTTATTGTTTGTACTTTTGGTGTCATATCCTACAAGCCGTTGCCAAGATCAGTATTGAGGAGCTTCTCACTTCTATTTTCTTCTAGGAGTTTTTATGGTATCAGGTCTTATGTTTAAGTATTTGATCAATTTTAAGTTAATTGTTTTGAGTAATGTTAGATAGGAGTTCAATTTCATTGTTCTGTGTGTTTATCCAGTTCGTAGCACCATTTGTTGAAGAAATTATCATTTCCCCATTGGGTGTTCTTGGCTTTCTTCTCAAATATTAGTTGACAGTACACATAAGGGTTTATGTCTGGGCTCTCCACTCTGTTCCACTGGTCTGTGTGTCTATTTTATGCAAGTACTGTACTGCTTTGATTACTACAGTTTTGTAATATAGTTTGAAATCAAGATGTGTGATGCTTCTAACTTTGTTCTTTCTCTGGATTGCTTTGGCTATTTAGGGTCTTTTGTGATTCCATACAAATTTTAGGATTTTTTTTTTCTTTTCCTGTAAAGAGTGCCATTGAAATGGGATTAGGGATTGCATTGAATCTATAGATGGCTTTGAGTAGTATGGACAGTTTAACGATATTAATTCTGATCCATGAACACGAGATGTCTTTACATTTGTTTGTGTCTTCAATTTCTTTGAACAAAATCTTACAGTTTTTGTTGTACAGCTCTTTTACTTCCTTGATTAAATTTACCCTAGGTATTTTATTGTTTTTGGTGCTGTTGTGAATTGGATAGTTTTCTTTATTTTTCAGATGCTTCAGATTATTAGTGTATAGAAATACAAATGACTTCTGTATGTTGATTTTATTATCCTGCAACTTTACTGAATTCATTGATGAGTTCCAACAGTTTTTTTTTTTGGTTGAATCTTTAGAATTTTCTATATGCAAAATCGTGCAATGTACAAATAATAACAATTTTACTTCTTCCTTTCTGATTTAGATGCCTTTTATTGCTTTGTCTTGCTTAATTGCTTTAGCTAGGACTTTCAGTACTATATTGAATAAGAGTGGTGAGATTGGACATCCTCAGCTTGTTCCTGCTCTCAGAGGAAAAGGTTTCAATTTTCACCATTGAGTATAATGTTAGCTGTGAGTTTGTCACATATGGCATTTATTATGCTGAAGTATGTTCCTTCTATACCAAGTCTGTTGAGTGACTTTATAGCAGGTTGTGCTTTGATTGGTGAGGGTATAGTAGTACCTTTGGTGACATTAGCAGTAATCAACCAAAGATGGAAAATGATAGATATGTTATAGGAGCTAGAGAACTAGAGCTAGTTCTCAAAGACATATGTAATATCCTCTGGAGACCCCCAGAAGCATTTGGGTGAGGGTGGCTTGGAGTCCCCACATATCCGGTTGGGATGTATCCATAGAAATACTGTTTTGTCACTGCTGTTTGGACCCATTTTTAACCCTCACGCTGGTGTAACTTGGGGAATACACACACACACACACACACACACACACACACACACACACACACACACCACACACACACACACACACACACACACACATTCAGTTGCTGGAAATTACCTGCTGGCCTCCAAAACAAATACCATTTTGTTTACTCTGTATAACTTCAAAGGGTGGTCATATAAAGCCCTTCTAATATCTGAAAACAATTAGGAGTCCTCCCTAAATCTGAGATCCCACAGTCTGTGCCTACCTTTTATCTCAGTAACTTCACCATTTTCTTACCTAACATTGGTCCTATACATGAGACGTGTCCTATGCATCAAAAGCACCTGGGGCACTTGTTACAATTACAAAATATATATTCTTTGTTCCTTCTCTAGAGATTCTGATTTAGTAGGCCTAGGATGGGAGTCATAAATCTCTATTTTTATGTCACTGATCAAGTCCTAATATTATTATGGACAGTTTTACTTTATTGGTTTCTCAACTTTGAAAATATGCAATTAGTGAATTATGTGGTATTTCAAAAAGGTAACTGTGTTCCATATATGGACTCATTTGTTGGGGGTCAACACAACCATTTATCATTTCTTTACCCAGATTCTATCAATGCAGCCTTGAATTGCATTAGCTTTTTATCAGTCTCTGATGATTCATTATAACTTTGTAATCACTATGAGTATGTAATAAATTAAAATTCATGTGTTTTTGCATAAACTTTTGGTCTATCCATTCTGTACTTGTACAGTATATATTTTGAAACTAAAAGGAAAAGTTTGCATTTCCCTTTGAAATTAAATCTTGATTTGATTCACAGAGGTCTTTTAGATCAGGAGTTTAAGCAATACACATGCTCTCCTTTCTAGTTTTATATTATATGCAAATAATAGAAAAATGCTTTCCTTTGAGAACTTCATATAAATTATTAATAGGAATTTTGTATAGGTTAGGACCAAGAACACAGAATTTATTAGAGAAAGGCTTGCATGAAGGCATGGTTTCCTATGGCTGCTGTAACAAATTACTACAAACCTGGGGGTTTAATACAAAATGAAACCTATTATATCTTAAAATTCTGGAGGTCAGAAGTCTAAAACAGATCTAACTGAGGCTAAGTCAAGGTGTTGGCAGGGCTGCATCCTTTCTGAAGTTCCTGAGAGAATCAGTTTTCTTGCCTTTCTAGCTTCTAGAGGCCGCCTGCAGTCCTTGACTTATGGCCCCAGAATTCCTTGGCTTTATGCTTTAAAGTCAATAATACTGATCAAGTCATGATGCCTTCACTCTGGTTCTGACCCTTCTGTCCCCTTCGTCCCCATTTAAAGAACTTTGTGATAACGCCTAGTCCTGGATAATCTCCTTTAAAGTCAGATGATTAGCAACCTTAATTCCT
The DNA here is from genome assembly GCF_048564905.1 of Vicugna pacos. Lineage (NCBI taxonomy): Eukaryota > Metazoa > Chordata > Mammalia > Artiodactyla > Camelidae > Vicugna > Vicugna pacos. The sequence goes on from NW_027328742.1 coordinate 10,115,861, forward strand.
CCATGCTGTGTGACATCGCATATCCACAGGTTCTGAAGATAAGGTTAAGAACATCTTTGGTATTCTGTCCACCACAGACATTGGTAATAACAATTCCCTGAAGGTATGAAGACTTTTCACATTGCAAAGCCTATTTCCACATACTGTATTGACTTGTTTCTTGCTCACTCATCCCTGTGTGCTATAAAATTCAGCTGTTATTGGACCCACTTTAGAAATGGAGAATCTAAAGCTCAGAAAGTATGAAAGCTCCCTTAGGGTAAAAGTTACTAAGTGATGAGGCTGGGACCCGAGCCCCACTGTTTCATTCCTGGTCCAGTGATCTTCATAATCATTTACCCAGCTTTGTATCCACCTAATGTCCTACTATCTAGCATTTCCCCAGATTGGTCACAAGAGCATCATAAAGACATAGTCAGATACACATTTCTCTATGTCACTGCTCTAATCAACAGGCCAAGTAACTTACCAGAAAATGAAATAAAGTTTAATATTTCAGCATGTCTCTAGGGAACTCATGGTACTTCCTCATGAAAGCTGCTTTTCTTTTCTATTTATTTATTTATTTATTTATTTATTTATTTATTTATTTTAAAGAATGTGAAGACAACTCAAAGTCCAGTCTGAAATAATGCGGCAGGCTGAGGACCATCTTACTGGCCTGTAGATTCTGCAGTGCACCTTTTTTGCATTTGGACATTCTCTTCAGAATTCCTCCAACCTACTGAAAGCTGAATCTTCCTTACTAGTGTTGAAGGAACAGAGACTGAAACACTAACCGTTTCTGGAGGCTGAAAAGCTTCAGGTTTTTAATCTATTGTGTATCTCTAGAGAGGATGTCTGTCCCTCCTATTTCTTCTCTGTTTCACTGTTTTTCACTTGCCAACTTGTTGATAACAATTTTAATTCTCTTTTGCGTCTTAAAAAACTTTCTTTCTTGGCTTTCTTCCTATATTATTTCTTCCAGCCAATCCCAGAAACCTTCAGCCTGTTTACTAAGCTCTTCCATGGAGACACACACTTAAAGTGCTTTTCTTTTCTCATCAACTGAAGAAACCAGATTGCATTCACAGCGAGCAAAATTGGTGTGCTCAAGAGCCCTAGATAGGAAGATACGGATGGCTGCAGAAGCCGCAGCAACGTTATTGTTCTTGCATGTTGAGGACACAGGGCTAGGTAGGTTGCGTCATCCCCAGTCTGTAGTGTTTGCCTCTGTGGCCACCCCTTTCAGGTTCCTTCATTTCCATCACAAGTCTGGTTGAGAGTCTCCATCTGGAAATCTACATTTGTGTTTCTCTTTTTTGTTGCGTTTTTTGCTCTGTTGCCCCTTCATGTGATCATCTCCCAAGGTCCTACCCTCTTTTTATTCTGTCCCTCTCTACAATCTCGTCTCATGATTTCTCCTTTGATCTTATCCTTAAACATCTGACTCCTCAAAACTTGCCAGTATTGACTGAATCTTAACATAAGATGGAAACCTTCATCCGCCCGAGATGATTTGTTCTCATGAATTCGTTCTTTTGCAATTTTGTCTCAGCTACCTGTGTAACGTCTTTGTTTCCCCATCTCTCCTCTCTACCTGTAATAATTTCTCCCCCAGTGTTATAGCTATTCCTTCTTCCTCTACCTCCATAGTGTCTGCTTGCATTTGATCATTTCCCCTGCTATCATCCTAGCTCAAAAACTTATTATATGCTGCATGATTGCAATAATCTAACTCAGTGATTCTCAACTCTGGTTGCACATTAGAATCACCTGCGGGAGCTTTAAAAAAAAATTCTTATGTCTGGTTCCAACCTCAGAGATTCTGATTAAATTGGGCTGAGGTGGGACCCCTACGTGGTGTTTTTTTTAAAAACCCCCCAGCTAAATCTAACATGCAGCTAAGGTTGAGAACCATCAGCTAGCCTTCAATTTCTCCTCATGTTTAATCCATTTTGCATACTAGATTATGATTTAAAGGGTTCTTTCTTCATATATGCCTACTCTAAAGCTTTGAATTTATGAACACCTATGTGATAATTTTCAAACTCTTTAGTTTAACTTCTGCTGCTGCATAATCTGACCCCAATCCACCCAATTAGAATGAATCCGTGATTAGTGAATCCTTCTCCTCCTGAGCCTGCCTTGTAATTTCCTGCCTTCATGCAATGCTGATACTCTTTCCCTGCCCTCCTTTCTGCCTACCGAGAATACATTCCAACGTTTCCATATTTCCAACCTGAAGTCTTTCTCTATTCTGCTACCTGATCCCTCTTCCCCAAAAATCCAAATCATTCCCAATTTATGCCAGTTTGGGGGCATTTTCACTCTAGCCTAGTGGTTGAAAGATCTGGCTTTTGCCATAAGGAGCACAGGTTCAAATGCTAGTTTCTCTGCTTTCTGCCTTGTGACCACAGGATGTTGTAGAATCTCCGTGAGTTTTGTTCCTGCGTCTGTTAAATGAGATTACCCATTTCTTAGAGTTGTCTGAGGGTTAGGTTAAGTGAAATAATGTGTGCAAAATGTCTCACACATAGAAGTGCTAGATAGATGTTAGCTACTTATTATTTTTTGTTATCGTCATTGTTTGTGTACATGGGCCATCACCCCAAGTAGATTATAAGACATTGCAGTAAAGACAGAGTCTTATAAAACCTCTTACATTCACAATTTCTAGTGTTGTCTCCTGAACATAGTAAGTGCTCAACATGCTTGTTCAATAAGAATTTATAAATAACTCTAAATATATCAAATGCAGTTTAAGTGACCACGACTTTTAGCTTGTCTGTAGTGCTTTTTGGGGGCAGATGGACTGTATATAAAAATCTGATTAAAAGCTTATTTTTTATAGCACAGTTTTAGAAAGAGATATAAAAACCTAGAAACACTTTTAAAGGTTTATAGTGCCCTGGGTGTCACTGTTTCAGGGTCTCTAAATATCCTGGGATTCTAGTAAATATAAGTGGCCCAGCCTCCTCAAAACGAATGTTCGCTAATCCTAACAAAAATGGACCAGCAGCGTGAGATGGAATTAATTCTTTTGAGGCCAGTTTCCTGATTTGTGTTTATTCCTTGTCCAGGGCAGCAAGTGGAGTATTTCTTACTTGAATACATCTATGATTTAACTCTGTGCAAACACATTTCCAATAGGATTACATGAAGAATACTTAGGACATGGCTTCGGTCACTGCAGAGGTCAGCACACCAGCTTCTTACTTCAGGCGGCTTTAAGTCATAGAGAGTCTAGTTAAAGATACTTCTCTTTTCTAGATCAGTCTTTTAGGATTTTCTCTCCTTTTCTTACACTGCTTTCTCTTTATCCGTATCAGGAGAGCTCATTGTGAAAGATGCCTCCAGAATCGACTTGCCTTTTAATAAAATGAACATTGTAACAACTGACAGGAAAATTTTGACAAAATGCTGAGAGCAATCAAACCTAAAACCACACAAACACACACATACACAAAAACACAAACACAAACACAAACAGAGTTACAGACTGAATTGTGTACCCTCTATATAACATATAACATATTTTGTATGTTAAAAGCCTAACCCCAATGTAACTGTATTTGGAAACAGGGCCTTTAAGGAGATGACTAAGGTTAAATAAAGGTGGAGGCGTAATTCGGTAGGACTAGTGTCCTTATGAGAGGAGGACGAGACCCCGGAGATCTCTCTCACTCACACACAGAACAGGATGTGAGAACACAGTGAGTAAGTGGCTGTCCAGAAACCAAGAGGAGAGAACTCAGCAGCAACCAACCCTGACAGCACCTTGATCTTGAATGTCTAACCTCTAGAACTGTGAGAAAATTAACTTCCATTTTAAAATCGCCCAGTCTGTGGAATTTTGGTGTGGACCGCTAACAGACTAATACATACATTCACCCTCACACGGATACACAGACAAACACGCAACAAATACAGAGATTTCAGAACTTCATTTCCCATGAGGAAGATGCTGGTTTTCTTCTCCCACCTTCCTCCCCTCCGCGGCAGCTGCCTCTCTGGGCCCTGTCCTGGCCTCCTTGACTCTCTCCTTGTGGCCGTAAGACTTTTCCATCAGCCACAGTAAACTTTAACAATCCTCTACGTAAAGTGTTTCTGTTAAACCCAGAATACAGTCAAGTCATGGCCATCCATAACCCTGGGGAAAGTTCTTCTGAATTGTTATACTTTCCCATGCAATTCATTGTTAACCAGAAGCCCTGGTTCCATATCTTCCATTGAGGGATTTTTGAATTTCAAAAACCTTTCTAAACATGCTGTTCACTTCCAAGCCCTGTTAAACATGAGATGAAATGTGTTTCCATCTCCCTGTTACTCAGGGTCATTTTTGTGAAATGCTGCTGATGGAGCTATAGATACATACAGAGGGAGATGTCGGGGTTTTAGTCACAAACCCTCACTACTATGTCAGTGACTGCTGTAATCCACGTATGTGTATCAGCCCACTTAATCCTCAAAACCATGGGTATGAAGAAGATGCTCCTTTTGTGCTCCTGGTACAGACCAGGAGACCAAAGTACAGAAGGGTCCTAAGGGGAGAAGCTGGGCTTTGAACAGAGGCCGAGATGGCTCTCGAGCCCATGGACTTGACCGTGATTGCTTTTACTGCCTTTCCTGAAGGCTGAGATGTGGAACCCAGGGTGGGCAAGCAGCAGCCGTAGCCCTAGAGTCTACTTTCTTGACAGATTCTTTGATGTCAGCTAATGTTTAGATAGTTGACTCCTTTTTATAAATGTCACACAAAGTTTATGCAGGTGCAGCAGCTCCTGGACTGTGTAACAGAGTTGGGTTCTGCCTAAGACACGAGCAACTCAAAAGCTAGAGTGTGCCTCTCTCTAGGGGAGGTCACAGCATCCAGAATATCATTGTCTTCTCCACTTTTATGTGGATCCTTGGACCTGCCAGGACAGCGCAGGTCATGAGCTATAATTTCAGCATCCCTGATAGGCCAGGTCACACTGAGAGATGTGCTACAGAGTGGACAGCTCAAAACTTTACACAAAGCCATATTGGCTAACACTTTTAGATCTTGGTTTCTAATATCATTCTTCCATAAAAGTAACCAGCAGTCTTTGGAGATATGACCGAGTCCAAGACTGGGGAAGTAAATATACAGAATGAGCCTGAAGCATCTTGTAGTGCCAGAATATCAGAAAGTCTTAAACAAGCAAACAAACAAAAAATCCCCACAGTGATGGAGGAATGTCAAAGAGACACAGGAGCCAACTAAAAGAGTTCCCAGTGGCCAAAACTGGAATAATCTGAGCAACAAAATAAAGTAGTACTAGATTATGACCCAAAGTATAAAATAAATATCCATGAGTCCATATGCATATAAATAAATAATTGAGTAAATAAATAAAAGGGGGAGAAGATACAACTTTTCTATACAGAAGAATTCCAAGGAAATGATGTAGCTGGTTTATCCTAACGGAGATGGGGCATAACCCTCCGCACCCTTAAAGGTGGATTGTGACAGTGTACCGTATTGAAGGGATAACTTCACAGTGGAGACCAAGACAAACACTGCCCCCGCCAGGTGATCAAGGTTAACATCAACAGTAACAAGTCATACTGATAGAGAGTACCATGGATATAATGTGATGAAACTGCCCTCTGTGATCTTCTAGACAAAAACACATGACCTCATTACTCCATTCTAATCACGAGAGAAAGATCAAACAGATCCCGACGGAGGGACATTCTATAAAATAGCTAACAAATACTCCTCAAAATTGTCAAGGTCATCAAAAAAAGGGAAGTCTGAGAAACTAAGGAGATATGATGATTAAATGTAATATGCTATCAGAGACAGGGTTCTGAAAGAGAAAAAGGATGTTATATAAAAACTAAGAAAATCTGAACAAAATACAGATTGTAAGTAATAATAATGTATTGATACTGGTTCAGGGACAAATGTACTTCCTGATATAAGATGTTAATAACAAAGGAGACTAGACATAAGGTGTATGGGGATTCTTGTACTGTCTTCATAATAGTTCTGTAAATCCAGAACTAGTCTAAAGGAGTTTATTTTTTTAAGTCACTTTGCACGGCATCTGATGCCCAGGCAAAGCTGCCTGGAGATGCAGTCACATGATCACCTGTGCGCCAGCTAGCCACTCTTTGGGTTCAGATGTAACCAGCCTACTTCCTCTCCCCGCTGCTTGCCCTCTTCCCAGTGTGCCCGGGATATCTGTATGTACCCTGCCTCAAAGTTCCTAGGATCCTTAGCTCATACTTTGTGTTTTTCTAATTATAATATCCTTAATTTTCATGATGTGATTAGATACTTAGGTAAAAAGTAATATTTTATAAAAGCCACATTGCCCATAAATACTTCCCCACCTGTTCTTTACTCATGGCTCTGATATTGTAACATCTTCACTTTCACTCAAACATGATTCAGCTCAAACTGTTGACTAAAATTCTGTCTAGCTTTCTACCACCCTGTTTGAGTTTGAAATGCCAGGACCACCCTTTTTAAAAAATCAGATGAGAATACTAGGCCCTTGTGAAAAGCTTTGGGTAACGGAGATGAGCGTCTATGTAACTTTTCTTTTCCTCTCTGAGACCCACTCACGTAATGGACAGGGATCTAAATCCACACTAAGAGATGCTGCCCCTCCATTTCCCGTGACACGGAATCCACACACACACACACAATTGACGGCTTCTGATTATTATCTGTTCTTGGTCTTAATGCCACTCAGGGAAAATTTCTCTACTTATTCCTGCCCAACTCAACAGCGTGACACACAGAAGGGTCCTCACAAGTTGTGAACTGAGTCACAGATAACATAATTACCAAAAAAAAAAAAGAAGCTTACGTTTATGATTTACTTATAAAATACATAAGTAGTGTAGATTCAAGTTTGTCTTAAAGGAATCCAGTACCATGCCCATCATAGCGGAGGGGGCAAAGTCAGTCAGCAGGCGACTTTACTATCAGCAAGTCAAGACACCTTGATCATTCAGAGGAATTTTATAAAAATTCTTGCCTTCAGCATTGAGTCATCTCTTCTGATTTATGGAAAGTCCATAATGCATTAGGGTTTGTCCTCACCCACCTACTCAGGAGGCACAGATGCTGTACTCTGGGTCTTGGGGGCTTCCCCACGTGGCTGCCCCTCTCACTGTCACTGAAAGAAAAACCCGTCACCTTTCGGTATCTCTCGCTTCTCTTCTGATCAAGTGCCCACACAGCAGTCAGACGTGTGTATTCCTCCTTTCCCCACTCCAGTCAGCGTGGCCCATCAGTCATGTCCTCGTGCACGTTTACATTTTTACATTCAAGGGGTGTGTGTGTGCGAGAGAGACGGAGAGAGGGAGAAAGAGATGAGGGCTGGGTAGGTGGCAAATTTTCGTTGTGCAGAGCAAACATTTTACACGCCTAAGCTGAGTCTCCTCTGTGTTAGGCTGAGAAAGTCTCTGAGACTTCCTAGCCGGGGTTGCATTACCAAATCCTAGCTGTGGTAAGTGCAGTCCCCCAGGAGGCAGGGGTCCTTCCTGCCACGTGGAAGTAAACACTCCTCCTCCCTGCATTCTAACATGCCTTTTGAGAACGTGAGAGGAAAGTGGCAGGGCCCCGAAGTCTTGCTCCCCACCATCCCCTGGCATGCCCATCAGAGGAGGCCTGGCCTTGAAACGTCACATTGAAAAGTTTAGGAATTCGTGTTCCAGGTCCCTGTACTGAGATGCAAGTGCTCTGCCTTCTACACCAAGCAGACCTGACCTGTGCACTGAAGGACTCCCGTCAACAGGGTGGAGTTGGAGATGCCTCATTCTTACCTCGACACTACACAACTCTCATCATTTCTTCGTCCCCAGCTCTTTCCTTCTCCACCCACAGAGAGCCCAGGCACTGTGCACTGTCCTTGTCACCGAGCTGGATTTCTGTGCTGCGTCTACCCTGACCACAGCTGTTCTCTCGCAGGAGCTCTTCTCTCAGTGTCCCCTTGTCTCATGGCGTTTCTGCATTTCCTGTTCTTTGCAGATGCCACCCTCCATTCGGTGCTGGTTAGCTCTGCATGGCTAACTAACACAGCACAGTTGGGTCTCCTCGGTCTTCTCTGGCTTTGTTTTCTGTGGGATGTTGAAGGGTGGATTTTCTTTACCACCCCAAATTTATTCCTTCCAGCTGCTTCTATGGCTGAAGCAACTCCAAAAGCTTTAGAGTGACATTATTACCTTCCTTTCTAGATCTGCCTTTCTGTCCGAAAATTCAAAACCACTGCTAACCTTTTTAGTTTGGGTATTAAAGGTTGGTTTTATAGTGCTGCCTGAGACAGGAACTACTAAGATTTTATTGGCCACTGACCTTGTACCCTAAATGAGCATGTCGTACCAGCCTTGGCAAAGAGCAGGCACAGAGGGAACACGGTACAGGACAGGCGATATTTTTAGGGAGAAAGGAATAGTTGTCAGCAATTAAAAATACTAAAATAAAAAATATTTTAAAATATTATTTAAATGAACAAAATAAATAAGAGTATAGGAAGTGTTTAGAGTCACCTGAAAGGGACCAAGAATTATTACGTCTCTATCAGAATAACCTGCAGGGTACGAAATAGTCACAGGGCTTCTTCGCTTTATATAACTGCAAATCCACCTCCAACGACATAGAAATGGAAGTACCCTTGGTCTAAAAACAAATCACATTTTGGTACCATTGGCTAGTGATCACATACTTTGATGACTAACCAGATGCTAACAATAGGCAAAGATGAGATTTTAGATTAATTCTGTGTTTATTTAGCTATCTTTCTCTGTGTTGCCCAGCTTTCATTTTTCTTACCATCATGGACTTGAGAAATGGCCCCTAAGTTCTCTTCAGATTTTAAGATGTAGTGATTCTAGGAAACATTTTATCAAGGCTGCTCACAAGTTACGATGATCATTTTTTACTCATCATCTGGGAGAATGATCTGATCTGAGTTTAACCTCTACTCTCTGCCCAGATCGGCCCTCAATAGATTTGCCAGGGAGTTGTGAATGGACAAAGGGAAGCCCTCAGGATGAAGGAGAAGGAACAAGCCACATACCCACCAAGAGAGAAATTAGATGCAGTGAAGCATTGTCAAGGCCTGGGGAAAGAGTAGAATAAAACCCCAAGCTCAACCCCACTTTTCTTCCTACTTCTTCCACCCACTGTGCTCTGCTGTGACTGGCCTTTTGCATGCGTGCATGTACACTCTGACCTGGACTTCCAAGCGTTGTCTACCATCACTTCTTCCACCTGTCTCTCTCCTGGTTGCCCCTCATGCCTAGGTTGGTTGTGTCCAAAGCATTGTCCACCCTAAGGAAGAGGGACCTGGTGGAGAAGCCCTAGCAAAAGGCTTCAAATGCTAGAATCATCTAGGCTGGAAATTCCAGAATCCCAGGTCCAGGAGTAAGGTCTGAAAGGAAAAGCTAGGGAGAGGCCTGTCCTCTTTGCCCTGGACTCCTTGCCCCAGGGGGAGGAGGGCTGGAGAAAGGACCTCCAGAACACAAGGTCCAGGGCAGTGAACCGTCTTGCCCAGGTCTTAGATTGAGTCAACTCTACTCCTACCTGGAACAGGAAAGTAGAAATATAGTTATTCGAATATTATCTTGGCTGTGCCACGTATTAAAAAATACAACAAAGATGGCAAACTTATCCTAAAATGTAAGCCAACAAACCCTAATGGCAGCTCATAGAGAATTTTTTTACCCTAAAGCTAGAGAGTGATGGGCTGGATTAGCCAGAGTGAGTAATCATCATCAAGCCGTTGTAGCTAGGTTTGGGGACATATTTAGATGACTGTGTGTTGTTACATTTGGTTGTAGCTCTGTCTGAGTGTAGAGTCACCTTATTTGGAAAGTTGAATCACACAGCCCAACAATGCAAATCTCACCTTGAAGGTGACAGGCCAGCCTTCCATATTGTGTCCTTCAGCTTAAATTTCTCTCGGCTTCCAGCTCTATTTCTGGGAAAGAAAAGGCTACATTATCTGTAAATTCCCTTTGAAAGCTAGGATTCTCAGATTCAAATTCAACGAACATTTGTGCAGCATTTGCTATTTGTGCTATGCTGGGTCAGTTAACATCTTCTCTGTCAGGTTAACCTTTCCTGGAAAATACCTTGGCCCTCCCTTAAAGGTGAGGAAATGAAGACCCAGAAGAGTAAAGGACTTGGTATAGCTCTTGCAGCTCTGCCTACACCAAGGTGATGCTTGAACACAGAGCCTTTATCTCCAGGTCCCTGCGGCTGCAGCATGGTGTCATCCTGAGTCACCCATGATGCCACAGCCAAGGACTTAGTACATAGATGTATCACTAGTGCCTAGAACAGGACCTGGAATGTTGTTAGCACTCAAAGACCATGACAACTTGAATAAACCAACAACTGTAGAGCTGCGGGTACCCTCTCACCTCCTAAATTAATCAAATACTTTGACATAAACACTTTCTTTCTAAATTTATCCGTATTTTATACAACGTTTTGGGAAACAGTCAACACAAATCCTGGCTTTGTGGGATGAGTTTCTCTCCTGCCTTGAGAATCTATCTTTTCAGTTAATATTTTTTAAAGGACATTTTCTTCCAACTTGCTCCCTTCAGTATCCATTTGATGCTGCTTTTGCCAGTCTCTTTCTAACTTAACATTATCAGGCGTTAACACGTCTGTCTGGGAGCGAAAATACCGTTAGTCTGAAACATGTATAGCTTCTCTGCTATGCTATAGATCCAAATTTTATCAAAACCATTAGCTGCTCTGCTCTTTGCTTTTTATTTACTTTAATTTCTTTCATAGGCTCATAGCTTTGGAAGAATCTGTCAAGATAACGTAGGCCAGTTTTTTCTTCTAAATTGGTACATAGGCTAATAGGATACATGAGATAACTTTCTGGTGGTATTCAAGTAGAGTATTTTTTCCTAAAAATTATATTTTTTAAGATTTGTATTTTAAAAATATGTTTTCTAATAATTAATATTTATTTTTCCTGATAATTGTATTTTCCTTTAATGAGTAATCCACAAATACACCCGTGTATAGATATCCATACACCTAGCACACCAAACCTGGAATGTTATGAATACTATTGTTTAGGTCAAGGCTATCGTGGGCAGTACTAAGTTTAAAGCACGAATGAATTTAAAGAAATAATTAAAACATAATGAAGTATAACAATTTGATAATAATATAGATGGTTGTTAGATATGGCAAAAATCATGAAGAGAATGGTTAGAATTTGGAAAGCATTATTTTATGGCTAAGGCAGAGGGAGGTGAAGTGACTTGCCCAAGGCCACAGGGTTAATTAGGGAAAAAATGGGGACTAGACCCTAAGTCTCCTGATTCCAGGTAATTTGTTCACGTCAATAATGCACCACTTTTAGATTCTGAACATCATTAACCTGCTCTTATGTGATTCATATTATGAATACATTTTCATCCACCACTGACGAATGCATAAGATTCCAACTTTCATAATTGAAGTTTCAAAGACAGAAAAGCCCTCTGATTCCCTTAGAGGAAAAAGCACTCTCAGGTATAATTACAATTTGTGTTCATAATGCACCTTTCATTAGGGGACCTGAATGAACTCTAGAAAATTGATCTGATAACTGGTATTATCCTTGTTTTATACATTGAGAAACAATGACCCAGGCAGGTTAAGTGAATTGTCTAGGGTCGAGCAGAATGTCAATCACTGAGAAAGAGACAGAATTAAATCTCTAATCCCCACCTCACCTCTGTGGCTTTGCCTCTCCTGTTCAGCCCTTTGTCACTTGCCAGATTTTGAATTACAGGGATTGCCATGAAGTGGGATTCTAGTTCAAGACTCTACTTTGAACCTTTCCGAAGGGCATGTGGTAGCTGTCCGATCTTAGGGCTTCCTATTTTAATAGCCTTGCTTGTTTTTATTATTCAAGTGTATAACTGGGCTTAAATCTGTCACTTATTATTCTCTTTGGTTGTTTAAAGTTTATTTTTATTACTAGAGTTCTTTGTTCTGCCTGTTCCCACAGAGATGGGGAAAAAGCTACCAGTCCTAAGTCAGACAGGACACACGCTGAGATGTTTACACTCTTACCTGCTCAGAATTCCTAACTCAACCACTTGACTAGCTACTGGCCAAAAGAAACCAGTAAATCCTTTCATTGTTTGAGCTGTTTAGTCCCTCTTTTGCACAGTGGGTCGTGCAGGATGTGCAGCCTTTGGTTGACCACAGGAGGTTGGCTCCTATTGATCTGGTGTCCCTCAGATGCCCTCTAGTGGCTGAAGGCCCACATGGGCTCCCCTCTTCCTCCCATGAAGCACCAAGGGCTCTGAATAAACAGAAGACGTAGCCTTTGAAACCTCGCCTGTGCAGGACCCCAGGTGCCTACTGAAGAACTGAACCTTCTCTTGTGTCCCTTTGGCCAGTTAAGCGATCTCGGTAGCAAATGCAAGACATGTATTCCCTGCCCTGTCGCTTTCAGAAGAACTACTTTTGAGCACCCGCTCCATGCTACACACTGTTGTAGTCCACTGTATACGCAGTCTCTGAATTTGTTTCCCAGGGTTGCATCACAAAGTACCACAAACCGAATGGCTTCAAAACAACAGAGATTTATTCTCCAGCAGTTGTGGAAGCTGGAAGTCCAAAAGCAAGGTGTTGGCAGGGCCATGCTCTCTCTGAAGGCCCTCAGGGAAGATCCTTCCTTGCCTCTTCCAGTTTCTGGCAGCAGCATAATGCCAGTCTCTTCCTCCATCTTCCCAAAGCCGTCTCCCCTCCATGTCTGTATCTTTACCTGGGCTTCCCCTCTCCATGTGTGCCTCTGTCCAAATGTCCTTCTTCTATAAGGATACCCATCATATTGGGTTAAGGACCACCCTCATGACCTCGTCTTAACCTGATTACATCTACACAGACCCTGTTTCATATTCAAAGGTACTGGGGGGTTAGGACTTCAGCATGTCTTCTTGAGGGATACGGTTCAACTCGTAACAGTCCTCTGAGGTGGGAACTGTTGTCCTCATGTAAGATGGAGAAATCAAGATATGGAAAGATTAACCCTGGGGCCTAAGATAAAACAGCCAACAAATGGTAGTGCAGCTATCCTGGCTGCAAAGGCCAGCCCTATTTCATTGCCCTTTACAGCTAGAAAGAGAGTGACACTAACAACTCTTTGGGGCCTGGTGACAGGAGGTGATGTTCTGACATTTAATGAGATACTGATAAAGGAGATCACAAGGGATACAAAAAATATTTAAATGACGCAGAATTACAGGCGAAATGCTAAGTGCTGGCATTCCTTGAGTCCTTTCCAAGGGCCAGGCACTGTTCTCAGCCCTTTATTGTGCTAAGTCCTTTAGCTTCCACAGTGACACTGACAGAGGCACTCTTATGCCCATTTGTAAGTGAGGAAACTGAGGCAGAGTGGTTCTGTAACTGTCCCAGGTCACGTCCCTGAGTTGCTGAGCCAGAATGCAAACCTAACAAGTCTGATACCAGAGTCTATCTATCATGCCCAGTTTAGAGGTTCCTCACATTCTCTTTTTCCAGTCTTTTTCCAAAATCATTGTTCCACACATACTCATTTTGTCTCCTGATTTAAAATGTAAGCTCAAAATATAACCTAGTGGAGAGCAGACACCTCATGCTACCTTGTAGCCTTCCCAACTTTGGGTACATTGCTGGTGGCATCTGTAACTTTTCGAAGAAACTGAGGTCTAAGGTACAACCAGAGGCCATCTCAGAAGTACTGTTACCATGAATTAAGCTGAATCCTGAAGCCTCAGCTGAGTGCCCTTCCCACTCTACAATCAATCAGTGATACCTTCTACATACCTTAGAAATGCACACAAACCCAAGAGTGAAGCAAAGTCAAAGAGCAGTGCCCCTTTAAGAGCTGGTCAAACTTCATACGTCTGAACCCATCTGCCACCAGGCAGTGCTTTCTCCCCAGGAAAATCCTCAAGAGATCTAGCTCTGCTCCAAGGGGTGTGTTTTGAGGGCAGGGATGAGTCTTTATTTAATACCATCACTTGCACATAGCCGTGAATCCTAGATCTATCATTATGCCTAACTCTTACAAGGGGTCTGAAACTCATTTGAAAAGAGTGCCAAAAGAGGTGAGATGCGGCAGATTTATCCCTTGCATCCTCCCTGTGAAAATTCCAAATAATCTGAGAAGAAATTCTGCCAGTTCCATTCTGGAGGTCTTAGAAACCACACTGTTCAAGTCTTCCACTGGGCCGCCTCAGGCCTTGGAAAACAGCCAGCTTCTCTCTAGGCTAGTGTGTGTACGCAACTTCAACCCTGGGTGCCCGTGGAAGAAGAGAATGCCCTGCTCAGTGCTATATGTGGATGTGTAAATTACAGCAGATGATGCACTTAGCAATTATGTTCTTTGCATACATAAGCAGGAACAACAGCTCCCAAACTGCCAATATCCTTCTCAGTTCTCACGGAATGGCTGTGTGTCGCATGGTCACGCAGCAGGCGGGCTGGAAATGAAATGAAGGAACAGCACAGTATGAAGTTTCGATTTTGGAGAAGCACCCCTCCTGCAATAGCGAAGCAAAAGAAAAGCCTGGGAAGGCACGATGGCCTGGCTGCATGCCTCAACCTTCCTGAGTGTGGAGATGGTACACGGAGGAGACTGGAAAAATGGAGAGTAGAGCCAGTCGCTCTGGAGCTCCCGCACCTGGTGTAGCTGTGTAAATATCTGGAGGAGGCAGGGACTGTTGGTGACTAGTTGGGGACTGAGTGGGAGGCTTTAATGAAACAACTGAAGCTACGTGGCTGATTTCAAATGCCTTCCTGTCCCATCGAGGCATTTGAAATCAGCCACGTAGCTTCAGTTGCATAATGGAGGAAAGGAGGTCTGTTGGGGATTCTGAGGATCTCAACAGAATGCATGTGCCCCATCCAAAGGGTAGCCCTACTCAGTTTCAAGCAAGCATTGCTAACCAGGAAGAGCTGACTCTTCTAATTCTTCAGGAAAAGCTGAAAATCCTTTTATGGGGAGAGGTAGGTGTGTGTGTGAGAGAGGCCTGTTTCAATTTGTAACTGTTGGCAACCAATTTAAATTATTTAAAACATCATAAAGGTTTGTATCAGTTATCTATGCTGAGTAACAAACAACCCGACATTAGTCATTTTCTACAACCATTGTATTCTGCCCATGACTTGTGGTTCATGGCCAAGAATTTGAGAAGGGCTCCCATGAATGATTTGCTTCTGATCCATGTGGCATCAGTTAAGGTAGCTGGGGCTGTGGATTTTCTTCCAAAATAATGGATTCTCACACCTATATGTAATCCCTCTATATCTATGCACCTTGATTCTATCTGTTTTCCCTGTCTTTGAATGGTGTCTCCACCATTTGAAGCACTCTTCATGTCCTTGGCCTTCTCACAGCATGGTGGTCTCAGGAAGTTGTGCATTTATTTACATGGCAACCAGCTTCCAAGAGACAAAGAGCAGAAACTTTCAGACCATTTAAGAACTATACTTGGACCTTCCACAGCATTGTTTTTATCCTTTGCTGTTTGTAAAAGCAGTCATGTTACCTACCTCATCTCATGGAAGCAGAGACAGAGAAATAGACTCCGTCTCTTGAAGAGAGGTGGCAAGGTCACACCATGGAAGAGCATATGGGATCAGAGATGTGGTTTGTTGCATCTTTAGAAAATACGTTCTGCTTCAAGGTCAAACAAAACACATGTGAAGTGAATATAGCCTAAAACTCACCAGTCTATAGACTTTTAGACAATGGGTACTTAGTGGGCAGCATGAGATAATGATTAAGAGTGTGTATTCTGCAACCAGGCTGCCTGGGTTTACATCTCAGCCTTGTCACTCACTATCTAAGCCATCTTAGGAAATTGACTTAATGTTTCTGAGTCTGAGTTTCTTCACCTCTGGTAGCAATAGTACTGAACCTATCTCAGGGAGATTTTGTTAGACTAAAGGAGTTAATACTTGTGAAGTGAGTAGAACAGAGCCTAACATGGAATAAGTGCTCAGTAAGTAGCATGCAGTGTATTTGTTTGCTAAGGTGGCTGTAACAAAGTACCACAAACCAGGTGGCTCATACTAGAGAAATGTATTGTCTCACAGTTGTGGAGGCTGGAAGTCTAAGATCAAGGTGTCAGCAGGGCTGGTTTCTTCTGAGGGCTGTGAGGGAAATTTCTGTTTCAGGCCCCTCTGCCCTTGGCTTATAGATGCACATTTCCTCCCTTTGTGTCTTCACACAGCCTCCCTTCTATGTATGTCTGTCCCTCTGTCTCAATTTCCCGTTTTTATCAGGACATCAGTCATACCAGATTAAGATCCACCCTAATTACTTCATTTTAACTTGATTACCTCTATAAAGATCCTATCTCCAAATAAGGTCACATTCTGAGGTATTGGGGTTTATGTCTCCGAAATATCCTTTTTTGTGGGATACAGATCGACCCACAACAGACAGGACTGCTGCAATTCATTGAGGCGGTTGAGATTTCTGGCATGGCTATCACACATACACAGCACAATCTTAACGCACTAAAAAGATACTAAAATATATATAATAGATCATCTTTTTGTCTCATGGAATTTGGAGAGACAGCACACAGAAAACATTTACTAGTATTAGGAAGATGTAAATGATCACACACCACGTGAATGATACAGAAAGCATGCTGGTGAAATTTGTGAGGAGAGAGAGGTCCTGTAACTGATGCCCTGGCTGAGACCTGTCACATTGGTACAATGAGGCTCAAGCAGGTTGCTTCTGGTGCCTGCTCTTCTCGACCACACCAGCCTCTCTGACCCTCTGGCTCTGCCACAGGCGTTGCTTGACTTCCTCAGAACTCAGGCTCAGCTGAGGGACAACTCTCAGAGCCTTCTTACAAACCGCAGTTACTGGTCCCTCGGTCTGACCCAGACACTGCCTCCTGGACCACAGATAAGTCTTTATGCCTAATCACACATCCCCAGATGTGACTCTCAACCCACTTCCCAACCATTTGTGAATAGTCTTAGAAAGTGAGAGTGCTCAGGCAAGACTGTGCAGATGAGATGGAATTCTCAGTATGTCTAAAGATTATAGAAGATTCCCTCAAAGACAGAGGATGGGAAAGAGGGTCCCAGTTGGAGGGGGCAGTAAGTAAGCACTCAGACGCAGAGTGGTACATATTCAGGGGGCATACGGAAGTGGGTTTAGCTGACTACACCAAGTCTTTGGGAGCAGGGTAAGGAGTAAATTTAGACGGGTCCGCCTGACTCCTGGAGGGTGAAATCTGATCTTACTGTCTTCTGTTATCTCTACACTAATTCTCTGCCTCCATGTCCTCCCTCCTCCACCTGCTTCCCACATATACCCCAACAGCAGCTACTCTGATCATATATTGCATGTGATCGATTTAAAAACAAGAACCATCACTGAAGCTCAAGCTAGCGATAATGCCGTTTGAGAATAATTTTTCTATGCATGACTCACCATGTACCTCTCAGTGACAGGAAAAGGGCTTTCACAAACATAAGAAGAGCATCTCCTGTTCTTCTGTTACATGTTGTGATGACTATGTATCAGAATGCCAAAATTAAACTCCCCTGCCTCATTTGCACCTGGCTCGCCAGTATGATACAGAGCAGAATGAAAGTGAGCAGAACACTCGAATGTTGCTTTTTCTTTAGGGTCACAGCTTGTCATTCATACAAGCATCTACTGTCAGTCTCTAGGGGACACCTGGTCCCTTATTGTCTCTGAATGCCAAATGACAATAGCGTGGCAGAATGGTAATGAGCTTGGACCTTAAACCAGACTGCCAAATTCTGGGTCCACTCCTTGCCAACAGTGGGACCTTGAGTAACTTATTTAGTGTTCTATGCCTCTGTTTCCATATCTGTAAAATGGAGATGATGACTGTATACACCTGGTGAATTAACAGATGGAAATCCCTAAGACCAGTGTGGAAACACGTAAGAAGCACTATGTAAATATTAGCTCCCATTAACATTGGCTGCGGGAATGTGCAAACTCCATACAATTTATTGCATGTCTGAAAAATCCCAAGAATCAGAGAATCTTGTAGGGAGGGAAGTCTCTGACTGTGAAGGAAACCAGGACTAAAAATACATAATTAGCTTTTCTCTTTTTTTTTTTATTGTGTTATAGTCAGTTTACAATGTTGTGTCAATTTCCAGTGTAGAGCATAGCTTCTCATTTAACTTCCTTAAAGAAATCCATTTTGGGATGCCTCAGAGATGGACTTGGTATGGGTCCTGCTCTCCATGAAAGAACAGAATCTAGGAAATTGTCAGGGATCAACCATGATAAGGACACCAACTTTAAGAACTTTAAGATTCCAGGGGTAAATCAGTGAGCAGTGAGTTACTCCAGTCGCCACGTCTCCTTTTTACTCCCCTTTGCTTCTGAGCCTACCTGGACCTCTTCTAAAAAAGATGTAAACTCATCAGGGCTCGTGGCAGATAGGCTCACAGAATGCAGCTGTGAAAACTATCAACATCTGAGCATGACCTCCATCCTTCTACATTGGACAGATCTATAGGTATGAAATTTATTTGTTGAGGGGTGGGTAAATATTTGTTGGGGGGCTGGGTAATTTGTTCAGGGGTAGAGCATGTGCTTAGCATGCACAAGTTCCTGGATTCAATCCCCATTACCTCCATTAAAGATAAATAAACAGAAAAGAAGACACTGATGAACTTACCTACAGGACAGAGACAGACTCACAGACATACTAAACAAACTTATGACAACTGAGGGGAAAGGGAGTGGGATTCAATATCTTGTAGTAACTAATAAAGAAAAAGAGTATATACATGTATGAATATGAAAGCAAATATATACATGTATGTGTATGACTGAAACGTTATGCTGTACGCCAGAAATTGACATGTTGTAAACTGACTATACTTCAATAAAAAAGATAAATAAATAAAAACCTAATTACCTCCTCCCCCAAAACAAACAAAAAAGGGAATTAAATAAAAATGCAAAATCAATAAGTCAGCTCAAAAAAAGAAAAAAAAAGTTTAGAATAAAAGTTTTTTATTTTTTTTAACATTTTTTATTGATTTATAATCATTTTACAATGTGTCAAATTTCAGTGTAGAGCACAATTTTTCAGTTACACATGAACATACATATATTCATTGTCACACTTTTTTCTCTGTGAGCTACCATAAGATCTTGTATGTATTTCCCTGTGCTATACAGTATAATCTTGTTTATCTATTCTACAATTTTGAAATCCCAGTCTATTGCTCCCCATCCCCTGCCCCCTTGGCAACCACAAGTTTGTATTCTGTGTCTATGAGTCTATTTCCATTTTGTATTTATGCTTTGTTTGTTTGTTTTTAGATAATTGCATTGTCTCTTTGTATATTCTATTTATACATATAAAAGTATACTATCACACATACATACACACATACACTGTGTTGGGTGTTTCTTAACACCTCCATTATTTATCTAGACTGCATCTCTTGCCCTTCTGAATGGTGCTTAAAAAAGGAACAACAAATAATAATTAATTCTGCAGAGAACTTAACATAGTCTAGAATTACTGATAAGCTAGATCTTAAATCAAGCCCTGGAAAGATGCTGAGATAAAGTACACCTTGTTCAAATTATACAAATAGAAGCCCATCAATAAAATTTTATTTTTCCAGTCCTGAGGATAGGGGTGGGGGTACTGTAGAAACCATTACTTCAGGAGCAGCTCAGCTAGACGGGGCAGCACAATGGGCTGGTACTACAGGGTTTGAGGAAGAGGGCACGGTTTTAACCTCATACTCCATGTGTTTGGCCCTCAGCATCCCATTTCTTTTCAACACCACTGCAGACCTGAGAAAAAGATCTTGGCTTAAGTTGCATGTGAAAATGAATTTGTAGGTCTCAACCTGGCTCCCGTGGCTGAGTGTAGCACTGCATAATTCGACAGGATCCGGCCTGATTGACAGTGAGAAGCAGCAGGCAGGATCTCACAGGTCAGGATGGAAAAGGGGCTTGGCACAGGGGCCCCAGAGCATGCTGGGTAGCAGCTTGCTCTCAACCGAGTTCTTCCTCCAGACCGAACCACGATGGTCTAATAAGCTCATCTGGGCAGCCTTGGGCTGTCCACAGAAATGAAAGGAAAAGTACCCTCCAGCCGGTCAAAGTGAGGTCTTTCAACCTGACCAAACTCAAGCAGGGGGAGAATCCCCCACGGAGAACAGGCCCACAGAGAGACGGGCCTTCATCTGCTGCCCATTCACAAGCAGGAAACCGTGAGCCTTCCGACAGCCCCAGAGATCCTTTCACCACCAGCCCAGCTTCATTCTGATTTCTGCCATCTGGGCAGCCCCTTCCATACTTTCTATAAGCCCATCATTCACCTCCAAAAGCCCAATAATTTTTAGGACAGACTGGATTTTTTGGCAGGCATCCTTGACTCTGAGCTTTCCAGAGTCATCATTTGATAGATACTACATGTTCAGTTATCAGGTGCCATGGGGTACCCATCCCCTCAGTTTGGTCATACCTTGTCATTCTGCACCATGACCATGTGCTCTGGGAGGTGGCCCTATCCCCAGCTCAAGAATAAACATTGACTAGTCTGAGCCACTCTTGTTATTGCTGTTCTCTTGGCCAGCTATTTGGGGGAGGACGTGGCACCCAGAGTGGGATGTGAGAGGAAGTCTTCTGGGAACAACTAACTGGCAAGGGGTTCACAGACAGACACACAGGAGTGTCTTGTTCTTCTGTTGATGTCCGTGTAACATGAATGTTAAGATAAGACTACTCCTGCCTCATTTGTGACTGACATACCAGTAGGATAAAGACCATATATGCATTGAAGGTGATCTGAAGACCCTTCAGGTAGCACTTCCAAAGGACCTCATGAAAAACCAGCTCTACAACTACTGGGGTAAGAATATGAACTAAAAGGAGTATTTTGGAGACAATATTTCTCTTTTTGTAATTGAAGTATAATTGATTTACAGTGTTCTGTTAGCAGGTGTACAGCAAAGTGATTCACACACACACACACATATATATATATTCTTTTTCAGGTTATTTTCCATGATAGGTTATTACAAGATATGGAATATAGTTCTCTGTGCTATACAGTAGATCCTTGTTTATTTTCTATATAGTAGTGTGTGTCTGTCAATCCCAAACTCCTGATTTGTTTCTACCTCCCCCTTCTCCTTTGGTAACCATAAGTTTGTTTTTTATGGGAGATAGTATTTCTTTAGAGAGAGTTGTTACCATGCTGCAGTTACCCTCCCTCCAGAGGAAACAGGGAATGGCAGTAACTGCTTTACTTATGCCTGGAGAGGCCGGGCTTCCTCCTCCACCCCTGCATTTGGGAGATGCCGTGGAGTCAGCTTTGCCTTTTGCTTCTAGAGGGCGTGAGAAGGACTAACAGCCAGCTCTGAGGGCACTTTGAGATGGGCCTGCATTCGCAGTTTGTCAGGGTGAAAGATACGTGATTCCCAGGAGCAAGCCGTGGGCCATACAGAGAAGAGGCAACACCATGTCATCATAGAGCCACACTGAGGAGCAGAGGGACCCCGACAGCAACAACCTGGAGGTGAACCTTAGTCTGTGGGGGGCTGAGGAAAGATTCATGACTGACCATCCGTAAAAGAGATGCATCCACCCAAGAAAATGGCAGGAGAATGGCCCCATTGATGGGAATATCCTGTAAGCCAACAGAAGTGTCACACGTGAGTCACATTTAACTCACCTAAAGAAATAAGTGCAAGTAACAGATACATAACCAAACAGACAAATAGATGTAAGGCCTTTCCTGAGCTTCTGCCACTCCTTTGTAACAT
Organism: Vicugna pacos; assembly: GCF_048564905.1. NCBI lineage: Eukaryota > Metazoa > Chordata > Mammalia > Artiodactyla > Camelidae > Vicugna > Vicugna pacos. The sequence continues at coordinate 10,137,645 of NW_027328742.1, forward strand.
ATTCCCCCAACTAGCAAGTAGGGAGGGTGGTAAACACACCCCTTTCTCAGTAATGTTCCAAGAGGGGGGCAGTGGGAGTAGCCCACAGAGCAGGCAAATAATGGGTGCATTGTCTTTGGAGAATTTTAGAACAAGAATAACACTGACTGAACGCTAGTCTGCTTGCCATTATCACCATCACCAACCATTCTCAACAATGCTCCAGGGCCAACTGCTGCCACCATATCCCCTCCACTACTCTTGTTATGTGAGACAATAAGTTTCCCTCATTGTTTAAGCTGTTTGGAGCATTTTTGCTGTTACTTGAAATAAAAGACTCTGAGATAGACAGGGGACAAAGTAAGGCATTTGCCATCAAGAAGTTTAGAATTAAGGGAGGTATGGACAGATGGAAGTATTTTCTGAGGTCAATGTCACACTTAACTCAAGTACTGATACCAGCCAGCCGTACAGCCAGGAAAAACATTTGGAGCAGTAAACCCTACAAAACAGAAGATTGGTAGAGGAGGGCAAGAAAACAAGAGTTCCATCCCATTCATAAGCACTTTGTAGTGGTTTTACCTGGATGTCTCAGTGTAGAAAATAAAGCACACACTTTCCAACTCAGCATGGATTTGATGCCACATGAAGTAATTCAGCAAGCAAGACAGATGCAGGAGGCATCTTGTCCATTACCTCGCAGCTGCTTTTTACTTCCTTCTCCTTGTCCCTCTCCCAACACCTCACCAGTTCTGTTTACTGTCAAGTAAGTTTGATGATCATTCAACAAACTCCTTTGGAGAATCTAGGAGACTCCTGGCACTGTGCTAAACACTGGGTCAGAGATCTAGATTAAATGGTTTTCCAGAAGCTCCTGCAGAGGAGGAAATTGAGCTTCAAAATTGCTAAGTGGGATTCAAAGCAAGTTTGGTCCAACTTGAAAGTTCATGATCTTTCCACTTGGCTACTCACCTTTTTAGAAGAATAGAAACCTAAGATTCATTCCCTCCTTCAGGGAGCTCCTAGCCAAAAACCTATGTGATCTGGAAAAAAACATGGAGAAAAGAAAGAGAAATGTACAAGTGATAGATATTAATGGCATGCTAGAAGTCAAAGAAACTAGATACCACAAGGAGAATGTTAGTGTCAGTGATAACAGAAAAACTGATGTTTTGTTGATGGGCAAATGCTTCTGGATTTCAGCTCTTCTGGCCTAATTCATTATTAGAGCTCAGTTTCAGCAAATCATATACAAATGTCATTGATTCCCTTTTGGATCCCTTTTCAAAGGGCCATTTACAATGAGCCCTGCAAACAGAGAGCTCCCTTGAGGTTCTGGTTTTTTTTTTCCTTCTTCTTCCAATGTTGTTTTCATTTTGATAGGAACAAATTCTTATGAAAAAAAATTGTAGGCAGTAGAGAAGATGGGCTACTTTCAAGCAGGAGTCTTTCCTGGTGTCTCCCAGCTTATTCCTAAGTGTATCCTCTGTATTTCTAAGGCTCTTTATCCTAGGAAATCAAATGTATTTAAGAATATAGTGAACCATTTTGATATTTTTCTGGAGAGAGTGGATGAATGAAATGGGAGTGGTGTAACTGTTTACATTTATTTTATACCAACTTTTAGGCTGATGTCAAATTGTGGACTGGGGATACTTAGCTGTCCTTCTTTCCTTGCCTGAGAGCATTTGTACTAAGAGGAAAAACATGGTTGTATTTGAAGTTCTTATCATTTCATTGACTATCATGTATATATGAGTAAAGATTTGGTAGAAAGACAGAAGTCATTTTCTATTACTAAGCTAGTCTCTCATTCTTTTTCTCTGCTTTCATCGTCTGTGTGTTCAAGAGTTGTCTATACTTAAAACAGTCTTTACCCATTCTACTTAAAAGACAGATTGGTACTGACCTGCTTGCCCTTCGTAGAATCAAAGAATCTTAGAGTTTAGAAGGATCATTGGAAATTTTCCCAGATTCCAAATAAATACCTAAATACCTTCAGCAGATACCTGCAATCGTTGCTTGAAAACTTTCAGTGACTAAAGAGCCTTTTGGAGAGAAGGCCAGAATTACCCTAATAATGAGAATTAAAATGTTTTCGTTGTTTGCTTTTGTACTTTAGTAACTGGACCCACTCTGCCCTTTTTTCTACGACAGACTTTTAAATAAACATCATGCCTTCGTTTAATCTTCCTTTTCTCAAGATAAACGTGTTCATTTCCCGATACGCTCTTGGGAAATCCATTTTCTCCGTCTACCATGATTCTGTCCCGGCCCATAAAATAGGCATTTTCGCTCTTCCAGAAGCATTAAGAAGGATTGTTTCCCTTGTTCCCTGTCCCCTCCATCTTCCTCCCGAGAGTGTGTGGAGACCCTTATCTAACAGGGGAGATTGACACAAGTCCTAAACTGGAGAGGCTCAGCTCCTGTTCAGCCATCTCTTTCACAGACCTGCTAGAGAGCTGCATGTTCACCCCTGTTCCTGCTTCCATGTGGAAGGAAGACCTGGTTCAGAGCCCAGCTCTGCCTTACAGATGCACGGCTGAAGGACCTTCTCTGTCCTTGCTCTCTGTGTACAGCAGGTACAGGGAGGTCCACAGATGCTCCTTAACATGGGCTGGTTCAGTGTCTGTTCCATCAGCTCCAGTTCTGACAAGCATAGCTCCCAAAATCCGATATGCAGATTAACCCCTTCTCCATGAATGCAGTTTTGCCAACAATAAACATGATGGTTAGAGCTCCTCTGTTTGTATTTTCAGTTGCTTCTGAACTTGAAAGACAAAAGGGTGCAATTATCACTTTATAGAGAAAAAAGCCCAACATATTACTTTGTACTGTGTATGACATGGTTTTTAGTCTTTTGAACATTCTCTAGTTGGTCAAAGTCCTATCAAAGTGTGATTCCCAGAACTGAACAGAATATGATCAAGTGTGGACTCATAGCATGGAAATTTCCCTGTGTCCTAGACACTAGAGCTTGGTGAATACTTGAGTCATAGGCATCTTAACTACTCAGGGCCTGAGTATCTCACTTTTTACTCGACTAGAGTCTCCCAGAGAAAATGGAGAAAATTACTCCTCCAGAAACCCAGTAAATTACCACCAACCTCCCCTGCACCCCATCACTTTCAGATAGGCCCCCTCACCATCACAAAAGCTGGGCATCAGCAGAGATGTTGATTCCCCACTGTAGATACCTGCACACAGGAGGGCCATGAATAAGATCATCCGCTAATGAAACTCTACAAGGGAAGGAGCAGATCATGACATACTGTCATCTCCATTTCTCAGGGGCTGGGCCTGGAGTTCTTTCCAATTTCAGATGATTGGATGAAGGAGTTTCATTTAGGGATGGGACTGCAGGGAACTGGAACCTTGAGGACATTCCTGGGCTCACTGTACCAAGGGCACTCATCTGTATTCAGGAAGCTGGTCTTTTCAGCTACTGGCTTGATTAAAACGTATTACGTAGAATCCCTCAGCCACAAAAATGGATTCCTTTAATGACACCCTTACAAAAAATTATGAGGTCAAAGGAAAGGAGTGGCTCCCTTTGATCAAGGAAAACTTGATGATTCCTAAAATCCCAAGGCTTGAGATGGAGAGTCCTCACACACGGGGGAGTCTTGCATCTGACTCCATTGCCCCTGCTCCTGGAAAGTCTTCCACATTGAGCCTCCCTGCTACCACCGCAGTCAGCTCTGTAGATATACGTGCCCACTTTTCAGTGTTGTTTGAGTTTGATTTCCTCCCAAAACAGGGCCTGGGCCAAGGATCTGGGTGCAGTTAGTTCATCTGGGAGGTGATCCCAGAGAGAGTATGTGGGCGATGGGGTAAGTGAGAAAAGCCTATAGAGGGTGTGTTAACCCGTGAGTTACTTCTGAGGACACCTTGGGCTCAACCCTATAGGGTACCCTCTAGAGAACTGGGAAACACATCTCCAAATTCACCCAGTATTCTGAAGAGCTTGAGACATTTATCCACTGATTCCCACCCCTCATTGATGCAGGGCTACCCCTTTGAGGAGTTACGTGCCCTGGTCATTTGGGTTGTACCAAGTTGGGTGAAACAGGCTCCCCTGATGTTCAAAAAACGTCTCAGTAGAAAGGAAGAAAGAGGCAGGGAGCTGTCGGCATGCTAGACACTGTCTGCTCTCATAGCAGGTGCTTGCCAGGGGGTCTTGTGGATACAGATGGAGCATTCACAGTGTCTGCTGTAACACCCCAGGACCCCAAGTATAGGGGGCACAAAACCTTTTTTTGCTTTTCATTAGCCCAGATGTAAGGGGCCGCTATTTTAAAACCTAACCCTTCCAAATGTTAAGATTTAATAAGAAAGGAAATACAAACATATAACACAAAGAAACGTACCAAATGAGGTCTTGAAATACAGATTGCTGATCCCTGGTAACTGTGCACTGTCTCCAAAGATGACACATGTTTACAGAGCCTTGCCAAACTACCTACTTCCCTCCAAGCACCAGAGTCTGTCCCCTACAGTGAACACACCCTGCCTCCTGCCACACGGGAATGGTCTACGAGGTTCTTGTCAGCTCTGTTGTCAAGGTCAGAAGGACCATAGCAGCCTTCTTCCTTGGCTGGTCTTCTTGTCCCAGAATAACTTGTGCATATTTTTCCTACAACAGTTTATACACTGTGAGACATCAGTGCCATGATCTCTAGCTCTAGACCCCCTAAGTTTGAATCCTGGCTCTTGACCTGTTGTTTGACCTTAGGCAAGTTGCTTAATTAGCTTGGTACCTCAGTTTCTCCATCTGTAAAACAGAGATAATGAGTCCAATCCATAGGACTGTGAGGATGTAATGAGTTAATAAAGAGACAATGACTAGCACCTAAAAGCACTGCATGAATGTTGAATGTTATCATTGTTATTATAATTATTAGACTAGAATTTACATACCGATAATTAGCATAAGGAAGTGACCTTCTCTTTCAGAACCACTCTATAAAGCAGCAGCTCTCCAGTAGCTACATCTGCAACAGGAATCAGTGCATTCAAAGTAATAAGAAGGTCTTTCTCGTGGCGAAGTGATGACCTAGACTGAGTGAGCTGCTAGGGCCCCATCTCCTTCTTTATGTGTGAATTTGGCTCAGTCTAGCAGAATCTTTTCTGGCCTTTTCTAGCACCCTTAAATTAGAAAGTAGATACTTGCCAGATACAGGACTACAGTTACTTGCCAAAGAGAGGCATAGCCATCTTTGAACAGGGCTGTCTCCTCCATGGCTCCAGATAGCCCAAGCCTGAACCTTTCTTTGAAGCTTCTCAAGCAGAGTACTATGAGGTAATCATTATACACTCTTCTGATTAGACCGCATCTTCATTTCTCATCCCGTTCAGTGAATTCCAGGCAGTGAGCGTCTGCCTTAGGAAAAAGAGAAATGCAGCCACCTGCATTGGTAGCAAAATTCGAATGAGTTTCTGGGTGGCTAAAGAGGTTCATCTATTTCTGTGTCCCTTACATAGATGAATGAGTATTTAATTTATCTTCAGCTCAGAAACCATCCCATATCTTCTGTTCTCTCTAGACTTCTGTTTCTATAGTGTCCACAAGGGCCAAAGAATGCAAGGAGTTGCTTCAGGTTGACAGTGAGAGTCCAAACCTTGGTCATTCTGTGTGGATGCCACCAATAGGGAGGACACGGTAAAAATAGGACATCTCAAATTTACATTGACCTAAGACTAGCCTCCTCTGTCCTACTTCCTCTTAATTACAGAACACAAATCACTCTACCACCTCTGATACAGAACGACTTGACCTCTACCACCCCCTGGTGGATCATTAGAGTATGCTGGCAAGCCACTTCGGAAACTGCCACGTGGGCCCTTAAGACTTACAGAATCAAGGATCACCTCCCCAAAGCCTTACACGTTCTCAGTCACTGTACTAATTATTTAGGGCTGAAAAATAATTTACCCCCAAACGGCGCTAGTATTTTTTGCCCTCATGTTCCAACTTGTTCTCCTGTTATTCAGACGTGGCAATCTTTATCGTGATTGCTGTCTCCCCAAATAGACTGTAACGACAGAAACCCAATAATGCTAAGTGGTTTTCTTGAGGCCACATAATCAGGAGAGAAGCCCAATATAGAAATCAGGCTTCTCTATTCGTGGTCCGCTATGCTGTTCATTAGCAGCAGCTTTCTGTATTCTGAAATCGCGCTTCCTCAGAAGGAGCACTGAGAGAGTAGTGCCCCAGGGCTCGGAAGGCAGAGATTCTGTTCCCAGTCCCTCACCTCACTAAGGCCCCTGAGCAGTGGTGGTAGTTTCTTCAGATGATTGCTAGGGTCCCTGCCCAGCTCTGAATGCCTGAGATTCTGCTTGGAAGGATTGTCATGCCTTAACAGTTCAGAGAGGAAGAGACAGCACTCATCCAACCATTCAGCAAATATACATTCATTTGCCAAATATTTAATTCAACGTCTACTGTGTGCCTGACCGAGTACCAGATACACAGGTAAACAAAAAATACCACCACCCTGCCCGCTGACAGTTTATGTCTTGATCTTAGTGGGTTCACTGGCCACCATCGCTCACTGATGATCTTGGATAAACACAGCAATAGGCCTGTCATCAGTGTACTGTTTTGGAAGAATTCTCTCATGGTTTTGTGTGTGTGTGTGTGTGTATTTTGGGGTAGGTGGGAGAGGGAATGCTGGCGAAAATTGCCAAACTCAAAATGACCGTGTCTCAAATTCCTAAAACCAACAAAAGCTAAGTCAACAACAACAACCAGACAGAATGGGTATGTCCAGCACAGGTGTCCCCTTCCCATTAATGTGAAGTTTCCCAAATCAAGCCATTGTTGTGCTGTCCTGCTGAGACGCCAGCAGGGATGCCCAATTAGTGCCAATTTGTTTCTTGCAACATGGACACCTGTCACCAAAGAGCTTGACAAAAATAACCAACTTAGTCACTGCAGATTCAAACTGGGCTCAAACTAATCACCTCGAGGTAAATAGAAAGCCTTCAAATCCCACTGCAAATCCTCCAAGGGCCCCAGTCCCTCTGCCCATGGACAGATTTCTGGTGTATTTCTGACTTGTGGCAAGACACCAACTGGCAGTTGTTATTTTTTTCCTTTAAATGCAAGTTATCAGCCTTTCCTTCCAGTCAGCTGCAGGCTTCCCCCTGGCAGTTCAAGACTCATAGTGATAATGGATTATCTTTTATTTTAATAGCAAACCACCTTCCACTGAGGTGGAATGAAAGTTATGGGAGAAGGAGAACAGATTCCACCAAGAAGTCCTTTAACACTCTTGAGGAAACACCTCTTGTACAAGCATTTTTAAAAAAATAACCTTTAAAAACTAACCAGGTTTCTGCTTTGTGGTAGAGCCAGCCACTAGAGTTGTGCTGGTTACATCTGAATTAGCCCTGCTTGACAATTACTTTCAAACCCTGCTCTGCCTCATGCCAGCAGTTCTCCTCCCTGGGTTTGCGGTCGTCTGGGGCGGATGCCTTCCAAGGAGCTGTCAGACCCAGATCAAGATCACACAACATACAACAAGCAAACGCGCAGGGAAGAAATTTTTTCAAAACTGCGCGTGCAGGAGAATCAGCCTGTCCCGCTCCTCCATAGAGGGCCCCTCTAGCCCGCTGCTTTATGGGGGGGCAGACATCTCCGGAATCTGAATCTGCTGCAGGAGAGGCTTCTTGCCTCCTCACGACGCTGGGAGCTGGGAGGCGGATTTGGTCACCTCCGCTGTAAGGCACCTCTCGTTATGAGAAACCAGACACAGAGCCTGGTTCCTGACTGGAGTATTAATGAAAATGAATTGTGTGCATCCTGTTTGCTAAGCAATTATCTCAAGGCAAGGATTGAGTCCAGACTTTTTGCCTCACTGCCTGAGTGGCAGGACCTGAATAGACAGACAGGTATTTGCCTGCTGTGTCTCTGACCTGGAGAGAATAGCAGGAGCTTGAGAGACTCCAGGGAGAGCTGCAGATGCATATTTTTTGGAAACGTGGCTAGGCTTGGCAGTCTATTCTTGGAAGGCAAAGAAAGGGGGAAAGAGTTTGGGTTTGCTGTCGCTGTTTAAAGATAGCCTCCCGAGTCAAGGTGAGACCATTTTACTTTGCCCACCTTAAGTTTTTCATTAACTGAAAGTGACTCTGGTTCTTACCTTCTCAAGAAGATGAAATGAGTTTTATATAGTTGATGGGGACTGGTGCTTTCCTTGGATGTTTTATAAAACCAAGATCTGATCTGCTTAACCTAGGCACTCTTTAATGAGAGGAGGTATTTCTCCGATGCCTTCGGTCTTAATTTTCTTCTCCTCTTTCACTTGCTGTGCTCCTGCAAGATGCCACCTGACTCCCTCTTTCTGAAGCCTGTGCACTATTTCAGGGCTGTGCTTCCAGGCTGAAAGGAACACTGCACAAGTGTCCACAGTATTTGGGGATCCCTCAGAGCAAACCACTGCCAACAACTGTGTCACCTCTGGTCTCCCGTCATCCACCCTCCTCCTCCTTCATGATGAACTTGCACGTTGAGATACAGATTGAGAGATAGTGGTGAAAGTTTGGACAGAAAAGGGCCGGAGAGAGTAGTCTTAGAAGACAGAGGGAAATAAGAGGCAGCACATCCCTGTGATGGGGTGGGGTCACTCAACCCCTAGCCACAGGTTTACAATAAATTACAATTGCTTGGGGGATGCATGCACATCTGTGGTTTATCTATTCAGTGGAATACTACTCAGCAGTATAAGAGAAGAACTACTGATACACGCAGCACCATGTAAGAATCGCTACTCCATTCATTATTCTAAGGGAAGGAAATCAGACACAAAAAGCTATGTGCTGTGTGATTGCATAATGGAAAACTGTAGAGACCAAAACCAGTTCAAGTTTCCAAGACTAGGAATAGAGGGAGAGTCTGATGTAAAAGATTGGCTATCCATCCCAGTTTGCTTGGGACTGTCCCAGTTTTAGCCCAGAAAAATCTTCATCCCTGGTAACCATTCAGTCCCCAGCAAGTTGGAACAGTTGGTCACCCTGAAACTTGACTAAGGGACACAGGGAAATTGCGGTGGCAGGGTGGTGGGCAGCAGTGGAACTGCGTTTTGTGTTTTTCTTTTTTTATTGAAGTATAGTCAGTTTACAATGTGTCAGTTCCCGGTGTACAGCATAATGTTTCAGGCATACGTGTACATGCATATAGGAACTGTGTTTTTTAAAACTCTCAGAACTATGCCCTTACAAGGTCAGTTTTACTTTATGTAATTAGACCTTAATAAAAGGCTGGAAAGAATTTCCTAATCCCTCTCCTGTCCCTCCGTTAGAGAGTCAGCTTTCTACATGCAGGGATTATGGTCTCCCATACCTTTGCCCCCGACCCAGCACCTAGCATTGGGCCTGCCATTGCTTAATTTGCTAAAAGAATGTGTCTTGTTCTTTCTTCTCAGGTGCTTCTTGTCATATCACCACCAAGAGGTTCCTTAAACAATCCAATAGTCTCTAAACGTGGTGTTTTCTCCATAGAAATACTCAGAGTTAAGTTTTTTTCTGTTTCCTTTTGGGTTTGTAAATTGACAGCCAGGCTCTTGATATGAGACAGATCTACTAATCAGTGCTTTCTAAACACACTAAGCATAACAAATTCCTAGAGTGCTTGTTTAAAAAAAAAATACAAGTTCCTGGAACCCTTTCCAGACCCATCAAATCTGAATTTCCAGGAAAATAGCCTGGGAATTTCTGTATTTCACAAGTGTCTCAGATGATTCTCACGGCCAAGCATGGAAAACAGAAAGACAAAAAAATCTGATCATACCCTGATTCCCACATTTCCAGTGTGATCCTCCTACCAGTCTTTTTTTTTTTTTTGATGAATCATTCATTAATTCCATTTGAGAAATATTAATTGGGTACCTACTCTGTGCTAGGGCTACAGCAGTGAAAAGACAAACAAACAAGATACATTTAACCACTGATGAATGATGTGAAGGAGATAGAGCAGCATGACGTGACAGTGCCTGGGCCACATTCTACTTAAATAGGATAGTCAGATCGAAGCCACCTAAGTGTCCATCAACAGGTGAATGGATAAGAAGACGTGGTGTATGTATACAGTGGAAAACTACTCGGCCATAAAAAAGAATGAAATAGTGCCATTTGCAGCAACTTGGATGGACCTGGAGATAATCATACTAAGTGAAGTTAAAACAGAGAAAGTCAAATATCATATGATTATCACTTATATGTGATGATACAAAAGATAATGATGATACAAATGAACTTACTTACAAGACAAAACAGACTCACAGACAAAAAATAAACTCATGGTTACCAAAGGGGAAACGAGGGAAATGGATAAATTAGGAGTTTGGAATTAACAGATACACACTACTATATATAAAATAAATAAACACAAAGACCTACTGTATGGCACAGGGAACTATATTCAATATCTTATGATAACCTATGATGGAAAAGAATCTGAAAAAGGATATACACACACACACATATGTATATAGTTATTTATATGTGTGTGTATATATGTACATATATATGTATATGTATTTATATATATGTATATGTATCACTTTGCTGTACCTGACACTAACACAACATTGTAAATCAACTAAACTTCAATTTAAATAAATAAGTAAGTAAATAAGTAGATAGAATAGTCAGGAAGGCTGCAGTCTAACCTCCAGCAGGTTTCTCCTGGGAAGCATAGTTGGAAAGCCACAAACATATATTGCAGTCCCAGCCTTGCCACAAACAACTGCCACAGACTAGCCTCAGTGTCCTCATCTGTAAAATGAGGGGGTAGATCTAGCTGCTGATCCCTAAGGATGCTTCTAGGCCTGGCAGTCTGTGTTTCTGGAGTTTATTGTTGTAATCAAATAAAGCTAATCTGATACATATTTAATGTTATACATAATTGTTATTGTGCTGCATGATAATTAGCTATCAATGGTAAGCAGTTCACATAAATGACTGTAATTAGTATTTTCTTATACACAAGCCAACCCAAGTTTTGGGGGTTTCTCTCTTCTTACTTTGTTATTCCATAATTAGCATCAGAGTCCTCTGTTCTTCTGTACTGTGTATCTTTCCATGATAATCCAACATGTCCTTTGCTCTCAAATACCCATATAGTGGTACAGACACTTTGCAATACCATGCTGCAGTTTATTACTTCATGAGATACTGTATCAGTCCTGAGAGTACTGTATTACTGCTTTCCTTTCCGTCATCAAGGAGCCTTTCAGATAATGCTTGCTCTTGGCTCCTTCATTTGCTGTCTTGGGTGCTAGAAGACCCAGGGATCAGAAGAAACCACAAAAAGTTTGGACCATCAGAATTTTGGAGAAGGGTTGAGAAGGGAAGGGATGTCTCCCCAATGAGGGAGACAGTACATAAAGATGGACCCAAATCTTAGTCTTCTGAGATTTCTTCAGCATCTGGGAAGGTGTATGAGTTTCCCTGGACTGCCACAACAAAATGTCCCAGGCAGCATGGTTTAAACAACAGAAGTGTATTTTCTCATAATTTTGAGGCTGGAGGTCCAAAATCAAAGTGTTCGCTGGTTTGGTTTCTTCTGAGGCCTCCCTCCTTGGCTTGACCAGGGCACCTTCTCTCTGTGTCCTCGAGTGGTCTTTTCTCTGTGTGTGCGTTTCTGGTATTTCTTTCTGTGTCCGATTTCCTCTTCTTATAAGGACACCAGTCAGCTTGATTGAGGGCCTTCTCTAGAGACCTCCTGCTAACTTAATCAGGTTTTAAATGCCTTTTGTCTAAATCCATTCTGAGGTACTTGGGGTTAGGACATCACCATGTGAATCTGAGAGGGAGCGCAGAGTAGCGATAGCAGGAGGGGACCTGTTAGGAAGAGCTAACTCTCCAAACATGCAAAAACTGGGAATAGCTTTCCTCCAGCTCTGGCAATTTCTAGAACTTCTTTTCAAAGACTCCTCAACCCCAAACCCATTCCCCCAGCTGATGACTAGAGCCTAAATCACCTTGGACCAAATCTCCCTTTCCATAGGCAAGAATGAAAGTCTTAAAAGATCTGAAAAATAATACAAATGAATCTATATACAAAACAAAAACAGACTGACCAACGTAGAAAACAAACTTATAGTTACCAAAGGGGAAAGGGGCTGGAGAGAAGGATAAATAAGGAGTATGCGGTTAACAGATACAAACTACTATACATAAAATAGGTAAGAAATAAGGATTTACTGTATAACACAGGAAACTGTATTCAGTAACTTTTAGTAAACCATAATAGAAAATAATCTGAAAAAATACACACACACATATAAATATATATATATATATATATATATATCTGAATCACTATGCTATACACCTGAAACTAACACAATATTGTAAATCAACTATACTTAAATAAATAAAAATAAATATCACGATTTTTTAAAGATATAAAAATTTGGGAGAGTAAGCTTTCTGGGTGAGAAAGAATCCCTGGCAGCTTGTGAACATCCTTCCCTGGTTTCATAAAGAGAGGCAGGAGGCTGAGGGTGAATGTGGCTGTGTCTACAGTGGGCTGTGCCGTCCTGTAAAATGAGCTCGTGGGTGGGCCGACAGGATGGCGTTCAGTGGCCCTGGCGGGCCCAGGGACTCATGCTCCTTCTGCTCTCTCTGCATTAGCATTAGGCCCCCTCTCTCCTGAGAGACAAACTGATTCCTTACAATGTGAGATCTCAAAACATAAACGCCAGGATGAGACAAGATTGCTAGCAAAGCATTTAAAACACAGCAGCAGTGGAAGAAAGCCCCCAGGCCTCCCAAGAGAGTCTTCAAAGGGCCACGAGCAGCTACCTATACTCCTAACAGGCCAAATGGATCTACCTTACTCTCCCTGGCCCTTTGCACAACACAAGAGACACAGGATCTCTTTGTCTAGAACAGAAATAGAAATACAAGCAAAACAGATCCAGGGACAGACTTGGAAAAGTATGAATATGTAATGCGGGAAAAGGATTTTACTTTAATTCGGTGTTTTAATATTATAGGCTTTTTTTCCTCGTCTTTTCTTCAAATCCCTGATCTGAAAATAGGAGACCTGGGTTTCAGTCTTCTTGCTCTTTTTTTTTGGCAGTGAACTGGTCATGTAGCCTCTCTGAGTATGGTTTCTACCTCCTTAGTTTAAAGGGATTGGAAATATATGTTGACAAAACAAGAACCGATCCAAACAATTAACAGAGTAAAGCTTACTACTGTTGTATGTTTTTGATTACGTGGCTCAGTTAACTTAAATGTGCTGAAGTCTCCTATTCTGATGAAACTCATGATTACTCATCTACAAAATGGGGATAATATCTGTCTCGCTAGGTTTTCTGAGGACGAAATTAGATAAAGCATGTAAATGAGACAATGGCGGCTTCACAACAGAGGCTGAGTAAGTGTTAGTTCTCTTCTTATTAAGCCTGGTAATCCCCTTGATGCCTGACTTGGTTGATGTGCAGGAAATATTTGACAGGTTGTGAAAGTTACATGGAGGCACCACTCTAGTAAGAACCTAATTTAATGCAAATATAGACCAAAGGGACTAAGCTGTGCCAGTAAGGTAGCAATGAAGTTGTCTACCCTCTTCTTCTCCAAAACACAAGAGATGTATGCCTAAGCACACATACTCAGGATCGTCATGAACTCAGACTTCCAGCTGTCGTCTTTGAATGTATTTTTGGCAGGATCTGGTGAACCATAGTGAAACAGGGTGGCCTAGGAAGGGCCAAGACAGAGAAAAGACAATCCAGCTGGTTATCAGTAATACTGGGAGTCCAGCTGTGTTCAGAGAGGCAGGTAGAAGAGTGCACTCAACAGCAACATAATCATTATTGAGTCTTTGAGTACTTTTGTAGGGTTAAGAATCTTGTCCAAGGTCATGCAGTTAGTGAACTAGATATGAATGCAAGACTCCTTTTCTTCAAAGTCCTTGTATGCTATACTTCACTGATGCGCAATCCAAGAGCAGGAAGTTTTATAACTAGCTTACATTAGGGATATTGACCGGTTAGTCTAGGTGATCAAGGCACTAATCCAGGGTGAAGACAAAACTTCAGAGCTGGATGAGGATCAGGCCAAAAACAACTCGTGTCTCCTGACACATTACTAAGACACGATATCAGATCCCCGAGAGCAAGGTTCTCCACTCCAGATCAGGGCATAGAAAGAGTCTACGGACAAAGAAGGAACTTTATAGTAAGAATTAAGATAAGTCTGAAGCAAATAAGCAACCTTGCCTGCTTGATGCTGGTGCGGGGGAGGGAGGGTGCAGCCTTAGCCCGGCCCTCGGCCCCCGGGATGGACAGCGGGCAGCAGTGGCAGTGGCAGTGGTAGTGGTAGTGGGGGTGGCGGCGGAGGCGGCGGAGGCGGGACAGGGCGGCTGTCCTGGGAGAGCAAGTCCACTTGCTCCCACTTCCCCCGCCGCCTGGCCTCTGCTGCCAGAGCTTGCTGGAAGGAGTTTCCCCCTGTCAGCCTGCCCCTGGGAGGCAGGCCGGCTATGGCCAGGGGGGCGGGGCGGCGGCAGTGGCAGCAGCAGAGCTGGAGATGGCAGGATTGGGGCTGACCCATACTACTAGCCAGGTACTTGCTCCCATTGCCCGCTGTCTCTGTCGCTGTCGCTGTCTCTGTCTCTGTCTCTGTCCCTGTCGCTGGCCCCGCCCCTGCACATTGACTGCACCACGCCCACCTCTCAGGAGCAGGATCACCTGAGGACAAGCCTCCAGGGACCCTGGGGCAGCAGAGACCGCCCCAGAGCAGGCTGAGGGGGACACGCGAGGAAATGCACAGGTTTGCCTTGGCAGCCCCCGCCCCACGCTGCCGCCCGCCCTCTCTGCAGCCGCCCCAGACCCCGCCACCACCACTGCCCCCTGAGCACACCGCGCCAGCAACCCGGGAGCCGGACAACACGGACATGCGCACCCAGTGAACCTGGCGTAGCACAGGGCGCCCCCTGAGCAGGCTGAGGGGTCACGAGAGGAAATCCACAGGCTTACCTGGGCAGCCCTCGCCACCGCTGCTGACCCCTCTGCAGCCTCCCCTTCCCCGCCCCGGGCCACCATCCCCTCAGCGCACCGCGCCTGCCTCCTGGGAGGCATCCAACACGTAGACGTGCAGCCAGGGAACCTGGGGTATCAGAGTCCGACCCCAGGCCAGGCCAAGGGATCATGGGAGCAAATCCTCGGGCTTCTAGGGCAGCCCCGCCTCCTCTCTGCAGCCCCTGACCGAACCTCCCCAGCCTCCCATGACCTGGCTGACAAGGAGACTTCAATCCCGCAAACCTGGGGTGGCAGAGGCTGTCCCCAGGCCAAGGAGAGGGGGAGATGGGAGGAAACTTACCAACTCGCCAGGGCAGCCCCCTTAGCCGCAGTGCCTCCGGCCCCTCCACCACTGACCTCTTTCGCTGACCGCACCACGCCCGCGCCCAAGAGCAGGCTGATTAAATGGCTTGAGTCTGAGGAACGTGGGAGAGCGGCGGTCGCCCCCAGGCTAGGCCGTTGGGGACACGGGAGAAAATCCTCTGGCTCACCAGGGGCACCCCAGTCCCCGGACCCTGTCCCCATCACTGTCCCCTGACTGCACTCCGCCTGTAGTGAGTGTGTCTGTCCGTCTGCCTGCCTGCCTGCCTGCCTGCCTGCCTGGCTGTCTATCTATCTGTTGGAGGAGGGGAGAGGCTAGTCTACGTCTGTGTGTCTCTGTGTGTCTATGTAATGGAGGAAGAGGAGGCTAGTATGTCTACCTCTCGGCCTATCTATCTCTCTGACAATCTATCTATGCAATGGAGGAGGCAGAGGAGGCTAGTGTGTTTGTCTATCTACCTAATTGAGGAGGAGAAGGAGTGTAGTGTGTGTGTGTGTGTGTGTGTGTGTGTGTGTGTAAGTGTGTGTGTGGGTCTGTCCATTTCTGTATTTGTCTATCTAATGGAGGAGGAGGCGGAGGAAGCTAGCGTGACTTTCCGTCTGTCTGTCTGCATACGCACCTAATGAAGTAGGAGGAGGCTACTGTGTTCGTCTAAGTGTCTTTCTATTGGAGGAGGTGAGTGTGTCTGTCTCTCAGTCTGTCTGTGTGTTTCTTTACCTACTAGAGGAGGAGGCTAGTGTGTCTATCGACTTACCTACCTGATTGAGGAGGAAGAGGAGGCTGCTGTGTGTGTGTATCTCTCTGACAATCTATTTCATGGAGGAGGAGATTGGTGTGTCCATCTACCTACCTAACTGAGGAGTAGGAGGGGGCTTCTGTTTGTGTGTGTGTGTGTGTTGGTGTGTGCCTGTCTGTCTTTGTATGTATGTATCTGTGTACCTATGTAATGGAGGAGGAGGACGAGGTTAGTGTATCTATCTGTTGATAACAAAGAAAGAGACTAGCGTGTCTGCCTATTTATATGTCTGTCTCTCTGTGTATTGGAGGAAGCCTCCCGGGACTCCATTGACCTGGAGAGATGTCAGATGCCACCCTGAGGCAGAAGAAGGCGCCCAGAGAGCTGGCTGAGGGGGACTCGGGAGGAAATCCACAGGCTTGCCTGGGCAGCTCCCGTCCTTGGCTGCTGCCCTCTCTGCAGCCGCCCCGCCCCCTACCCCAATCCCGGCCCCTGGGCATACAGCGCCAGCATACGCAGAAATAAATTCAAAATGGCTTAGACACTTAAACGTAAGACAAGACACCACACACCTCTCGGTAGGAAACGCAGGCCAAACAGTATCCCACGTACACCTCACCCATTTTCTCCTAGGGTAGTCTCCCCAAGCAACAGAAAACTCAGCAAAAATACAAACACAAACGGGAGCAAACTGAATTCATCAGCTTTGGCACAGCAAAGGAAACCAGAAGCAGAACTAAACCACGACCTACGAAATAGGAGACAATCTTTGCCAAACATGAGACTGACTAGGGGTTCATTTCCACCATATCCAAACAGCTCATCCGACTCAACGGACAGAAGACGACCCAATCCAAAAATGGGCAGAAGACGACCTCAGGAAGCAATTCTCCAGCGAAGACCCACCAGCGACCAATGAGAGGCACATGACAAAACAGGCCCAAGGTTGCTAATTATCCGAGGAATACAAGGCAAAACTACAATGAGGTGGCATCTCACCCCAGTTAGAGTGGCCATCATTCCAAAGCCCACACAGGACCAAGGCTACAGAGGCTGTGGAGAAAAGGGATCCCTCCTACACTGTCGGTGGGAATGTCCTTTGCTGCAGCCACTGTGCAAAACAGGAGGGAGGGTCCTCAAAAGACGGAAAATACACTGGTCAGAAGCTTTGGATCTCGGGGGCAGGCTAACAAGCTCCCAAAGGCCCGGCCTCGCCCCTGCTTCTGCCCCAGCTCGCCTGTGCCCCACAGGGTCCGGGGCGGCCTCCACTCCCAGGGCAGGGCCACCCGCGCGGGAAGGCCTCGCAAGGCCTGAGGGCCAGTCTCGGCTGGCCCGGGGCCGTCCAGCGCCCTCCTATCTCCCGGGGCTGCTCCCACTTTGCCAAAGCCGCCTGTGAGCGGCGGCCAAGAAAGCCGCGCGGTTCAGCCAGTACTAAGGAGGGGGACGAAGGCACCCCAACCAGGCCGGGGGGGCCCCGGGACCCGCCTCACGGTCCCAACCTGGACGCGCGGCCTGGACCCCACCGACGCACCCCTCCCCCCACCCCCGGGCGCCTCCCCAACTGCACAGCCCAGGCCTCACTCGCCGACTCCCCGACCTGCGCGCCCCCACCAGCGCCCCCTTACCTGGCTCGCGACGGCAGCAGAGGCGACAGCAAGCGGCGGGAGGCCGAGACCCCAGGCAGCCTTCCTCCTCCGGGAGCTGGTCCAGGAGCACCCAGCTCCCGCCCAGCTTCCTCACGTTCTGCGCGCGCCCCAGCGCCCCGGCGTCCCGGCGCCCGTGCGCGCGCGCGCACGAGCAGCTTTCAGCGCCCCTCCCCCTCCCGCCCGCCTGACAGCAGCATGGAGGCTTGGCTGCGACTCCAGCAGTAGGGATGCTGCGAGTGGTGGGGTCGGGCGGTGGGCCGGTGGAGCTTCGGGCGGTGGGGCGGTGGGGCGGTGGGGCGGTGGGGCGAGCCCAGCCCGCGGCCAGGGCTGGCCGGGTCCCCAACACCAACGCGGCCCCCCACGCCCTCCTCCAGGGTCCCGGCCCCCAAGTAGGACCACCACGGGCCCAGGGCCAGGCCTCACCCCACCAGCCCCACTACCACTGCTCGCCGACCCCCCACCCAGTCAATGCCTCCCCACCCCCTGCCACGCCCGGTCCCCGATCCACTGCACCCCCGACACAAAGCTGCTTCTCCTCACACCCAAATCCCGCCCCAGGTCTGCGCCCCACTCGGTCCTAAGCTACAGCCCCTGTAAACCGCGCTCACCCCTCGGGCCTCACCCCAGGTCCCCCCACCGTCCGGAGATACTCCCCTAACCCTTCACCTAGGAATGAGCCCCCACCCTTCAGCCGGGTCACTTCCGCTCCCAGCAACCCCTCCCCCTCACCCTGTCCGCCCTCATCGCCAGATCGCCGCACACCCGGAGTGCACCCCGAACCCAGATGACCCCCTCAGCCCTCTCCTCGCGAGAGCCGGGCGCTCCGGGCTCCGATCACCACGGCGACAGCCGCTAGACAGGGATGCCCCGGGCCCACGGCAGGCACGCAGTCCTGGCTCCCAGGGGCGCGGCCCCGGCGGCCGGGTGGGCGGGGCTTGAGGCCAGTCCAATTCCCTGCCCCACCCCCACGCCCCCATCCCACCCCGAAGCCCAATGCCTCCTCAGAGCCCATGGGATAGGTGGTCCCGAGCTGCACACCGCTCGCCAGTGGGCCTTGGCTGCTTGATGCTGGTGCGGGGGAGGGAGGGTGCAGCCTTAGCCCGGCCCTCGGCCCCCGGGATGGACAGCGGGCAGCAGTGGCAGTGGCAGTGGTAGTGGTAGTGGGGGTGGCGGCGGAGGCGGCGGAGGCGGGACAGGGCGGCTGTCCTGGGAGAGCAAGTCCACTTGCTCCCACTTCCCCCGCCGCCTGGCCTCTGCTGCCAGAGCTTGCTGGAAGGAGTTTCCCCCTGTCAGCCTGCCCCTGGGAGGCAGGCCGGCTATGGCCAGGGGGGCGGGGCGGCGGCAGTGGCAGCAGCAGAGCTGGAGATGGCAGGATTGGGGCTGACCCATACTACTAGCCAGGTACTTGCTCCCATTGCCCGCTGTCTCTGTCGCTGTCGCTGTCTCTGTCTCTGTCTCTGTCCCTGTCGCTGGCCCCGCCCCTGCACATTGACTGCACCACGCCCACCTCTCAGGAGCAGGATCACCTGAGGACAAGCCTCCAGGGACCCTGGGGCAGCAGAGACCGCCCCAGAGCAGGCTGAGGGGGACACGCGAGGAAATGCACAGGTTTGCCTTGGCAGCCCCCGCCCCACGCTGCCGCCCGCCCTCTCTGCAGCCGCCCCAGACCCCGCCACCACCACTGCCCCCTGAGCACACCGCGCCAGCAACCCGGGAGCCGGACAACACGGACATGCGCACCCAGTGAACCTGGCGTAGCACAGGGCGCCCCCTGAGCAGGCTGAGGGGTCACGAGAGGAAATCCACAGGCTTACCTGGGCAGCCCTCGCCACCGCTGCTGACCCCTCTGCAGCCTCCCCTTCCCCGCCCCGGGCCACCATCCCCTCAGCGCACCGCGCCTGCCTCCTGGGAGGCATCCAACACGTAGACGTGCAGCCAGGGAACCTGGGGTATCAGAGTCCGACCCCAGGCCAGGCCAAGGGATCATGGGAGCAAATCCTCGGGCTTCTAGGGCAGCCCCGCCTCCTCTCTGCAGCCCCTGACCGAACCTCCCCAGCCTCCCATGACCTGGCTGACAAGGAGACTTCAATCCCGCAAACCTGGGGTGGCAGAGGCTGTCCCCAGGCCAAGGAGAGGGGGAGATGGGAGGAAACTTACCAACTCGCCAGGGCAGCCCCCTTAGCCGCAGTGCCTCCGGCCCCTCCACCACTGACCTCTTTCGCTGACCGCACCACGCCCGCGCCCAAGAGCAGGCTGATTAAATGGCTTGAGTCTGAGGAACGTGGGAGAGCGGCGGTCGCCCCCAGGCTAGGCCGTTGGGGACACGGGAGAAAATCCTCTGGCTCACCAGGGGCACCCCAGTCCCCGGACCCTGTCCCCATCACTGTCCCCTGACTGCACTCCGCCTGTAGTGAGTGTGTCTGTCCGTCTGCCTGCCTGCCTGCCTGCCTGCCTGCCTGGCTGTCTATCTATCTGTTGGAGGAGGGGAGAGGCTAGTCTACGTCTGTGTGTCTCTGTGTGTCTATGTAATGGAGGAAGAGGAGGCTAGTATGTCTACCTCTCGGCCTATCTATCTCTCTGACAATCTATCTATGCAATGGAGGAGGCAGAGGAGGCTAGTGTGTTTGTCTATCTACCTAATTGAGGAGGAGAAGGAGTGTAGTGTGTGTGTGTGTGTGTGTGTGTGTGTGTGTGTAAGTGTGTGTGTGGGTCTGTCCATTTCTGTATTTGTCTATCTAATGGAGGAGGAGGCGGAGGAAGCTAGCGTGACTTTCCGTCTGTCTGTCTGCATACGCACCTAATGAAGTAGGAGGAGGCTACTGTGTTCGTCTAAGTGTCTTTCTATTGGAGGAGGTGAGTGTGTCTGTCTCTCAGTCTGTCTGTGTGTTTCTTTACCTACTAGAGGAGGAGGCTAGTGTGTCTATCGACTTACCTACCTGATTGAGGAGGAAGAGGAGGCTGCTGTGTGTGTGTATCTCTCTGACAATCTATTTCATGGAGGAGGAGATTGGTGTGTCCATCTACCTACCTAACTGAGGAGTAGGAGGGGGCTTCTGTTTGTGTGTGTGTGTGTGTTGGTGTGTGCCTGTCTGTCTTTGTATGTATGTATCTGTGTACCTATGTAATGGAGGAGGAGGACGAGGTTAGTGTATCTATCTGTTGATAACAAAGAAAGAGACTAGCGTGTCTGCCTATTTATATGTCTGTCTCTCTGTGTATTGGAGGAAGCCTCCCGGGACTCCATTGACCTGGAGAGATGTCAGATGCCACCCTGAGGCAGAAGAAGGCGCCCAGAGAGCTGGCTGAGGGGGACTCGGGAGGAAATCCACAGGCTTGCCTGGGCAGCTCCCGTCCTTGGCTGCTGCCCTCTCTGCAGCCGCCCCGCCCCCTACCCCAATCCCGGCCCCTGGGCATACAGCGCCAGCATACGCAGAAATAAATTCAAAATGGCTTAGACACTTAAACGTAAGACAAGACACCACACACCTCTCGGTAGGAAACGCAGGCCAAACAGTATCCCACGTACACCTCACCCATTTTCTCCTAGGGTAGTCTCCCCAAGCAACAGAAAACTCAGCAAAAATACAAACACAAACGGGAGCAAACTGAATTCATCAGCTTTGGCACAGCAAAGGAAACCAGAAGCAGAACTAAACCACGACCTACGAAATAGGAGACAATCTTTGCCAAACATGAGACTGACTAGGGGTTCATTTCCACCATATCCAAACAGCTCATCCGACTCAACGGACAGAAGACGACCCAATCCAAAAATGGGCAGAAGACGACCTCAGGAAGCAATTCTCCAGCGAAGACCCACCAGCGACCAATGAGAGGCACATGACAAAACAGGCCCAAGGTTGCTAATTATCCGAGGAATACAAGGCAAAACTACAATGAGGTGGCATCTCACCCCAGTTAGAGTGGCCATCATTCCAAAGCCCACACAGGACCAAGGCTACAGAGGCTGTGGAGAAAAGGGATCCCTCCTACACTGTCGGTGGGAATGTCCTTTGCTGCAGCCACTGTGCAAAACAGGAGGGAGGGTCCTCAAAAGACGGAAAATACACTGGTCAGAAGCTTTGGATCTCGGGGGCAGGCTAACAAGCTCCCAAAGGCCCGGCCTCGCCCCTGCTTCTGCCCCAGCTCGCCTGTGCCCCACAGGGTCCGGGGCGGCCTCCACTCCCAGGGCAGGGCCACCCGCGCGGGAAGGCCTCGCAAGGCCTGAGGGCCAGTCTCGGCTGGCCCGGGGCCGTCCAGCGCCCTCCTATCTCCCGGGGCTGCTCCCACTTTGCCAAAGCCGCCTGTGAGCGGCGGCCAAGAAAGCCGCGCGGTTCAGCCAGTACTAAGGAGGGGGACGAAGGCACCCCAACCAGGCCGGGGGGGCCCCGGGACCCGCCTCACGGTCCCAACCTGGACGCGCGGCCTGGACCCCACCGACGCACCCCTCCCCCCACCCCCGGGCGCCTCCCCAACTGCACAGCCCAGGCCTCACTCGCCGACTCCCCGACCTGCGCGCCCCCACCAGCGCCCCCTTACCTGGCTCGCGACGGCAGCAGAGGCGACAGCAAGCGGCGGGAGGCCGAGACCCCAGGCAGCCTTCCTCCTCCGGGAGCTGGTCCAGGAGCACCCAGCTCCCGCCCAGCTTCCTCACGTTCTGCGCGCGCCCCAGCGCCCCGGCGTCCCGGCGCCCGTGCGCGCGCGCGCACGAGCAGCTTTCAGCGCCCCTCCCCCTCCCGCCCGCCTGACAGCAGCATGGAGGCTTGGCTGCGACTCCAGCAGTAGGGATGCTGCGAGTGGTGGGGTCGGGCGGTGGGCCGGTGGAGCTTCGGGCGGTGGGGCGGTGGGGCGGTGGGGCGGTGGGGCGGTGGGGCGAGCCCAGCCCGCGGCCAGGGCTGGCCGGGTCCCCAACACCAACGCGGCCCCCCACGCCCTCCTCCAGGGTCCCGGCCCCCAAGTAGGACCACCACGGGCCCAGGGCCAGGCCTCACCCCACCAGCCCCACTACCACTGCTCGCCGACCCCCCACCCAGTCAATGCCTCCCCACCCCCTGCCACGCCCGGTCCCCGATCCACTGCACCCCCGACACAAAGCTGCTTCTCCTCACACCCAAATCCCGCCCCAGGTCTGCGCCCCACTCGGTCCTAAGCTACAGCCCCTGTAAACCGCGCTCACCCCTCGGGCCTCACCCCAGGTCCCCCCACCGTCCGGAGATACTCCCCTAACCCTTCACCTAGGAATGAGCCCCCACCCTTCAGCCGGGTCACTTCCGCTCCCAGCAACCCCTCCCCCTCACCCTGTCCGCCCTCATCGCCAGATCGCCGCACACCCGGAGTGCACCCCGAACCCAGATGACCCCCTCAGCCCTCTCCTCGCGAGAGCCGGGCGCTCCGGGCTCCGATCACCACGGCGACAGCCGCTAGACAGGGATGCCCCGGGCCCACGGCAGGCACGCAGTCCTGGCTCCCAGGGGCGCGGCCCCGGCGGCCGGGTGGGCGGGGCTTGAGGCCAGTCCAATTCCCTGCCCCACCCCCACGCCCCCATCCCACCCCGAAGCCCAATGCCTCCTCAGAGCCCATGGGATAGGTGGTCCCGAGCTGCACACCGCTCGCCAGTGGGCCTTGGCTGCTTGATGCTGGTGCGGGGGAGGGAGGGTGCAGCCTTAGCCCGGCCCTCGGCCCCCGGGATGGACAGCGGGCAGCAGTGGCAGTGGCAGTGGTAGTGGTAGTGGGGGTGGCGGCGGAGGCGGCGGAGGCGGGACAGGGCGGCTGTCCTGGGAGAGCAAGTCCACTTGCTCCCACTTCCCCCGCCGCCTGGCCTCTGCTGCCAGAGCTTGCTGGAAGGAGTTTCCCCCTGTCAGCCTGCCCCTGGGAGGCAGGCCGGCTATGGCCAGGGGGGCGGGGCGGCGGCAGTGGCAGCAGCAGAGCTGGAGATGGCAGGATTGGGGCTGACCCATACTACTAGCCAGGTACTTGCTCCCATTGCCCGCTGTCTCTGTCGCTGTCGCTGTCTCTGTCTCTGTCTCTGTCCCTGTCGCTGGCCCCGCCCCTGCACATTGACTGCACCACGCCCACCTCTCAGGAGCAGGATCACCTGAGGACAAGCCTCCAGGGACCCTGGGGCAGCAGAGACCGCCCCAGAGCAGGCTGAGGGGGACACGCGAGGAAATGCACAGGTTTGCCTTGGCAGCCCCCGCCCCACGCTGCCGCCCGCCCTCTCTGCAGCCGCCCCAGACCCCGCCACCACCACTGCCCCCTGAGCACACCGCGCCAGCAACCCGGGAGCCGGACAACACGGACATGCGCACCCAGTGAACCTGGCGTAGCACAGGGCGCCCCCTGAGCAGGCTGAGGGGTCACGAGAGGAAATCCACAGGCTTACCTGGGCAGCCCTCGCCACCGCTGCTGACCCCTCTGCAGCCTCCCCTTCCCCGCCCCGGGCCACCATCCCCTCAGCGCACCGCGCCTGCCTCCTGGGAGGCATCCAACACGTAGACGTGCAGCCAGGGAACCTGGGGTATCAGAGTCCGACCCCAGGCCAGGCCAAGGGATCATGGGAGCAAATCCTCGGGCTTCTAGGGCAGCCCCGCCTCCTCTCTGCAGCCCCTGACCGAACCTCCCCAGCCTCCCATGACCTGGCTGACAAGGAGACTTCAATCCCGCAAACCTGGGGTGGCAGAGGCTGTCCCCAGGCCAAGGAGAGGGGGAGATGGGAGGAAACTTACCAACTCGCCAGGGCAGCCCCCTTAGCCGCAGTGCCTCCGGCCCCTCCACCACTGACCTCTTTCGCTGACCGCACCACGCCCGCGCCCAAGAGCAGGCTGATTAAATGGCTTGAGTCTGAGGAACGTGGGAGAGCAGCGGTCGCCCCCAGGCTAGGCCGTTGGGGACACGGGAGAAAATCCTCTGGCTCACCAGGGGCACCCCAGTCCCCGGACCCTGTCCCCATCACTGTCCCCTGACTGCACTCCGCCTGTAGTGAGTGTGTCTGTCCGTCTGCCTGCCTGCCTGCCTGCCTGCCTGCCTGGCTGTCTATCTATCTGTTGGAGGAGGGGAGAGGCTAGTCTACGTCTGTGTGTCTCTGTGTGTCTATGTAATGGAGGAAGAGGAGGCTAGTATGTCTACCTCTCGGCCTATCTATCTCTCTGACAATCTATCTATGCAATGGAGGAGGCAGAGGAGGCTAGTGTGTTTGTCTATCTACCTAATTGAGGAGGAGAAGGAGTGTAGTGTGTGTGTGTGTGTGTGTGTGTGTGTGTGTGTAAGTGTGTGTGTGGGTCTGTCCATTTCTGTATTTGTCTATCTAATGGAGGAGGAGGCGGAGGAAGCTAGCGTGACTTTCCGTCTGTCTGTCTGCATACGCACCTAATGAAGTAGGAGGAGGCTACTGTGTTCGTCTAAGTGTCTTTCTATTGGAGGAGGTGAGTGTGTCTGTCTCTCAGTCTGTCTGTGTGTTTCTTTACCTACTAGAGGAGGAGGCTAGTGTGTCTATCGACTTACCTACCTGATTGAGGAGGAAGAGGAGGCTGCTGTGTGTGTGTATCTCTCTGACAATCTATTTCATGGAGGAGGAGATTGGTGTGTCCATCTACCTACCTAACTGAGGAGTAGGAGGGGGCTTCTGTTTGTGTGTGTGTGTGTGTTGGTGTGTGCCTGTCTGTCTTTGTATGTATGTATCTGTGTACCTATGTAATGGAGGAGGAGGACGAGGTTAGTGTATCTATCTGTTGATAACAAAGAAAGAGACTAGCGTGTCTGCCTATTTATATGTCTGTCTCTCTGTGTATTGGAGGAAGCCTCCCGGGACTCCATTGACCTGGAGAGATGTCAGATGCCACCCTGAGGCAGAAGAAGGCGCCCAGAGAGCTGGCTGAGGGGGACTCGGGAGGAAATCCACAGGCTTGCCTGGGCAGCTCCCGTCCTTGGCTGCTGCCCTCTCTGCAGCCGCCCCGCCCCCTACCCCAATCCCGGCCCCTGGGCATACAGCGCCAGCATACGCAGAAATAAATTCAAAATGGCTTAGACACTTAAACGTAAGACAAGACACCACACACCTCTCGGTAGGAAACGCAGGCCAAACAGTATCCCACGTACACCTCACCCATTTTCTCCTAGGGTAGTCTCCCCAAGCAACAGAAAACTCAGCAAAAATACAAACACAAACGGGAGCAAACTGAATTCATCAGCTTTGGCACAGCAAAGGAAACCAGAAGCAGAACTAAACCACGACCTACGAAATAGGAGACAATCTTTGCCAAACATGAGACTGACTAGGGGTTCATTTCCACCATATCCAAACAGCTCATCCGACTCAACGGACAGAAGACGACCCAATCCAAAAATGGGCAGAAGACGACCTCAGGAAGCAATTCTCCAGCGAAGACCCACCAGCGACCAATGAGAGGCACATGACAAAACAGGCCCAAGGTTGCTAATTATCCGAGGAATACAAGGCAAAACTACAATGAGGTGGCATCTCACCCCAGTTAGAGTGGCCATCATTCCAAAGCCCACACAGGACCAAGGCTACAGAGGCTGTGGAGAAAAGGGATCCCTCCTACACTGTCGGTGGGAATGTCCTTTGCTGCAGCCACTGTGCAAAACAGGAGGGAGGGTCCTCAAAAGACGGAAAATACACTGGTCAGAAGCTTTGGATCTCGGGGGCAGGCTAACAAGCTCCCAAAGGCCCGGCCTCGCCCCTGCTTCTGCCCCAGCTCGCCTGTGCCCCACAGGGTCCGGGGCGGCCTCCACTCCCAGGGCAGGGCCACCCGCGCGGGAAGGCCTCGCAAGGCCTGAGGGCCAGTCTCGGCTGGCCCGGGGCCGTCCAGCGCCCTCCTATCTCCCGGGGCTGCTCCCACTTTGCCAAAGCCGCCTGTGAGCGGCGGCCAAGAAAGCCGCGCGGTTCAGCCAGTACTAAGGAGGGGGACGAAGGCACCCCAACCAGGCCGGGGGGGCCCCGGGACCCGCCTCACGGTCCCAACCTGGACGCGCGGCCTGGACCCCACCGACGCACCCCTCCCCCCACCCCCGGGCGCCTCCCCAACTGCACAGCCCAGGCCTCACTCGCCGACTCCCCGACCTGCGCGCCCCCACCAGCGCCCCCTTACCTGGCTCGCGACGGCAGCAGAGGCGACAGCAAGCGGCGGGAGGCCGAGACCCCAGGCAGCCTTCCTCCTCCGGGAGCTGGTCCAGGAGCACCCAGCTCCCGCCCAGCTTCCTCACGTTCTGCGCGCGCCCCAGCGCCCCGGCGTCCCGGCGCCCGTGCGCGCGCGCGCACGAGCAGCTTTCAGCGCCCCTCCCCCTCCCGCCCGCCTGACAGCAGCATGGAGGCTTGGCTGCGACTCCAGCAGTAGGGATGCTGCGAGTGGTGGGGTCGGGCGGTGGGCCGGTGGAGCTTCGGGCGGTGGGGCGGTGGGGCGGTGGGGCGGTGGGGCGAGCCCAGCCCGCGGCCAGGGCTGGCCGGGTCCCCAACACCAACGCGGCCCCCCACGCCCTCCTCCAGGGTCCCGGCCCCCAAGTAGGACCACCACGGGCCCAGGGCCAGGCCTCACCCCACCAGCCCCACTACCACTGCTCGCCGACCCCCCACCCAGTCAATGCCTCCCCACCCCCTGCCACGCCCGGTCCCCGATCCACTGCACCCCCGACACAAAGCTGCTTCTCCTCACACCCAAATCCCGCCCCAGGTCTGCGCCCCACTCGGTCCTAAGCTACAGCCCCTGTAAACCGCGCTCACCCCTCGGGCCTCACCCCAGGTCCCCCCACCGTCCGGAGATACTCCCCTAACCCTTCACCTAGGAATGAGCCCCCACCCTTCAGCCGGGTCACTTCCGCTCCCAGCAACCCCTCCCCCTCACCCTGTCCGCCCTCATCGCCAGATCGCCGCACACCCGGAGTGCACCCCGAACCCAGATGACCCCCTCAGCCCTCTCCTCGCGAGAGCCGGGCGCTCCGGGCTCCGATCACCACGGCGACAGCCGCTAGACAGGGATGCCCCGGGCCCACGGCAGGCACGCAGTCCTGGCTCCCAGGGGCGCGGCCCCGGCGGCCGGGTGGGCGGGGCTTGAGGCCAGTCCAATTCCCTGCCCCACCCCCACGCCCCCATCCCACCCCGAAGCCCAATGCCTCCTCAGAGCCCATGGGATAGGTGGTCCCGAGCTGCACACCGCTCGCCAGTGGGCCTTGGCTGCTTGATGCTGGTGCGGGGGAGGGAGGGTGCAGCCTTAGCCCGGCCCTCGGCCCCCGGGATGGACAGCGGGCAGCAGTGGCAGTGGCAGTGGTAGTGGTAGTGGGGGTGGCGGCGGAGGCGGCGGAGGCGGGACAGGGCGGCTGTCCTGGGAGAGCAAGTCCACTTGCTCCCACTTCCCCCGCCGCCTGGCCTCTGCTGCCAGAGCTTGCTGGAAGGAGTTTCCCCCTGTCAGCCTGCCCCTGGGAGGCAGGCCGGCTATGGCCAGGGGGGCGGGGCGGCGGCAGTGGCAGCAGCAGAGCTGGAGATGGCAGGATTGGGGCTGACCCATACTACTAGCCAGGTACTTGCTCCCATTGCCCGCTGTCTCTGTCGCTGTCGCTGTCTCTGTCTCTGTCTCTGTCCCTGTCGCTGGCCCCGCCCCTGCACATTGACTGCACCACGCCCACCTCTCAGGAGCAGGATCACCTGAGGACAAGCCTCCAGGGACCCTGGGGCAGCAGAGACCGCCCCAGAGCAGGCTGAGGGGGACACGCGAGGAAATGCACAGGTTTGCCTTGGCAGCCCCCGCCCCACGCTGCCGCCCGCCCTCTCTGCAGCCGCCCCAGACCCCGCCACCACCACTGCCCCCTGAGCACACCGCGCCAGCAACCCGGGAGCCGGACAACACGGACATGCGCACCCAGTGAACCTGGCGTAGCACAGGGCGCCCCCTGAGCAGGCTGAGGGGTCACGAGAGGAAATCCACAGGCTTACCTGGGCAGCCCTCGCCACCGCTGCTGACCCCTCTGCAGCCTCCCCTTCCCCGCCCCGGGCCACCATCCCCTCAGCGCACCGCGCCTGCCTCCTGGGAGGCATCCAACACGTAGACGTGCAGCCAGGGAACCTGGGGTATCAGAGTCCGACCCCAGGCCAGGCCAAGGGATCATGGGAGCAAATCCTCGGGCTTCTAGGGCAGCCCCGCCTCCTCTCTGCAGCCCCTGACCGAACCTCCCCAGCCTCCCATGACCTGGCTGACAAGGAGACTTCAATCCCGCAAACCTGGGGTGGCAGAGGCTGTCCCCAGGCCAAGGAGAGGGGGAGATGGGAGGAAACTTACCAACTCGCCAGGGCAGCCCCCTTAGCCGCAGTGCCTCCGGCCCCTCCACCACTGACCTCTTTCGCTGACCGCACCACGCCCGCGCCCAAGAGCAGGCTGATTAAATGGCTTGAGTCTGAGGAACGTGGGAGAGCAGCGGTCGCCCCCAGGCTAGGCCGTTGGGGACACGGGAGAAAATCCTCTGGCTCACCAGGGGCACCCCAGTCCCCGGACCCTGTCCCCATCACTGTCCCCTGACTGCACTCCGCCTGTAGTGAGTGTGTCTGTCCGTCTGCCTGCCTGCCTGCCTGCCTGCCTGGCTGTCTATCTATCTGTTGGAGGAGGGGAGAGGCTAGTCTACGTCTGTGTGTCTCTGTGTGTCTATGTAATGGAGGAAGAGGAGGCTAGTATGTCTACCTCTCGGCCTATCTATCTCTCTGACAATCTATCTATGCAATGGAGGAGGCAGAGGAGGCTAGTGTGTTTGTCTATCTACCTAATTGAGGAGGAGAAGGAGTGTAGTGTGTGTGTGTGTGTGTGTGTGTGTGTGTGTGTGTAAGTGTGTGTGTGGGTCTGTCCATTTCTGTATTTGTCTATCTAATGGAGGAGGAGGCGGAGGAAGCTAGCGTGACTTTCCGTCTGTCTGTCTGCATACGCACCTAATGAAGTAGGAGGAGGCTACTGTGTTCGTCTAAGTGTCTTTCTATTGGAGGAGGTGAGTGTGTCTGTCTCTCAGTCTGTCTGTGTGTTTCTTTACCTACTAGAGGAGGAGGCTAGTGTGTCTATCGACTTACCTACCTGATTGAGGAGGAAGAGGAGGCTGCTGTGTGTGTGTATCTCTCTGACAATCTATTTCATGGAGGAGGAGATTGGTGTGTCCATCTACCTACCTAACTGAGGAGTAGGAGGGGGCTTCTGTTTGTGTGTGTGTGTGTGTTGGTGTGTGCCTGTCTGTCTTTGTATGTATGTATCTGTGTACCTATGTAATGGAGGAGGAGGACGAGGTTAGTGTATCTATCTGTTGATAACAAAGAAAGAGACTAGCGTGTCTGCCTATTTATATGTCTGTCTCTCTGTGTATTGGAGGAAGCCTCCCGGGACTCCATTGACCTGGAGAGATGTCAGATGCCACCCTGAGGCAGAAGAAGGCGCCCAGAGAGCTGGCTGAGGGGGACTCGGGAGGAAATCCACAGGCTTGCCTGGGCAGCTCCCGTCCTTGGCTGCTGCCCTCTCTGCAGCCGCCCCGCCCCCTACCCCAATCCCGGCCCCTGGGCATACAGCGCCAGCATACGCAGAAATAAATTCAAAATGGCTTAGACACTTAAACGTAAGACAAGACACCACACACCTCTCGGTAGGAAACGCAGGCCAAACAGTATCCCACGTACACCTCACCCATTTTCTCCTAGGGTAGTCTCCCCAAGCAACAGAAAACTCAGCAAAAATACAAACACAAACGGGAGCAAACTGAATTCATCAGCTTTGGCACAGCAAAGGAAACCAGAAGCAGAACTAAACCACGACCTACGAAATAGGAGACAATCTTTGCCAAACATGAGACTGACTAGGGGTTCATTTCCACCATATCCAAACAGCTCATCCGACTCAACGGACAGAAGACGACCCAATCCAAAAATGGGCAGAAGACGACCTCAGGAAGCAATTCTCCAGCGAAGACCCACCAGCGACCAATGAGAGGCACATGACAAAACAGGCCCAAGGTTGCTAATTATCCGAGGAATACAAGGCAAAACTACAATGAGGTGGCATCTCACCCCAGTTAGAGTGGCCATCATTCCAAAGCCCACACAGGACCAAGGCTACAGAGGCTGTGGAGAAAAGGGATCCCTCCTACACTGTCGGTGGGAATGTCCTTTGCTGCAGCCACTGTGCAAAACAGGAGGGAGGGTCCTCAAAAGACGGAAAATACACTGGTCAGAAGCTTTGGATCTCGGGGGCAGGCTAACAAGCTCCCAAAGGCCCGGCCTCGCCCCTGCTTCTGCCCCAGCTCGCCTGTGCCCCACAGGGTCCGGGGCGGCCTCCACTCCCAGGGCAGGGCCACCCGCGCGGGAAGGCCTCGCAAGGCCTGAGGGCCAGTCTCGGCTGGCCCGGGGCCGTCCAGCGCCCTCCTATCTCCCGGGGCTGCTCCCACTTTGCCAAAGCCGCCTGTGAGCGGCGGCCAAGAAAGCCGCGCGGTTCAGCCAGTACTAAGGAGGGGGACGAAGGCACCCCAACCAGGCCGGGGGGGCCCCGGGACCCGCCTCACGGTCCCAACCTGGACGCGCGGCCT
This sequence comes from Vicugna pacos, assembly GCF_048564905.1. NCBI lineage: Eukaryota > Metazoa > Chordata > Mammalia > Artiodactyla > Camelidae > Vicugna > Vicugna pacos. The sequence goes on from NW_027328742.1 coordinate 10,168,914, forward strand.
GGACCCCACCGACGCACCCCTCCCCCCACCCCCGGGCGCCTCCCCAACTGCACAGCCCAGGCCTCACTCGCCGACTCCCCGACCTGCGCGCCCCCACCAGCGCCCCCTTACCTGGCTCGCGACGGCAGCAGAGGCGACAGCAAGCGGCGGGAGGCCGAGACCCCAGGCAGCCTTCCTCCTCCGGGAGCTGGTCCAGGAGCACCCAGCTCCCGCCCAGCTTCCTCACGTTCTGCGCGCGCCCCAGCGCCCCGGCGTCCCGGCGCCCGTGCGCGCGCGCGCACGAGCAGCTTTCAGCGCCCCTCCCCCTCCCGCCCGCCTGACAGCAGCATGGAGGCTTGGCTGCGACTCCAGCAGTAGGGATGCTGCGAGTGGTGGGGTCGGGCGGTGGGCCGGTGGAGCTTCGGGCGGTGGGGCGGTGGGGCGGTGGGGCGAGCCCAGCCCGCGGCCAGGGCTGGCCGGGTCCCCAACACCAACGCGGCCCCCCACGCCCTCCTCCAGGGTCCCGGCCCCCAAGTAGGACCACCACGGGCCCAGGGCCAGGCCTCACCCCACCAGCCCCACTACCACTGCTCGCCGACCCCCCACCCAGTCAATGCCTCCCCACCCCCTGCCACGCCCGGTCCCCGATCCACTGCACCCCCGACACAAAGCTGCTTCTCCTCACACCCAAATCCCGCCCCAGGTCTGCGCCCCACTCGGTCCTAAGCTACAGCCCCTGTAAACCGCGCTCACCCCTCGGGCCTCACCCCAGGTCCCCCCACCGTCCGGAGATACTCCCCTAACCCTTCACCTAGGAATGAGCCCCCACCCTTCAGCCGGGTCACTTCCGCTCCCAGCAACCCCTCCCCCTCACCCTGTCCGCCCTCATCGCCAGATCGCCGCACACCCGGAGTGCACCCCGAACCCAGATGACCCCCTCAGCCCTCTCCTCGCGAGAGCCGGGCGCTCCGGGCTCCGATCACCACGGCGACAGCCGCTAGACAGGGATGCCCCGGGCCCACGGCAGGCACGCAGTCCTGGCTCCCAGGGGCGCGGCCCCGGCGGCCGGGTGGGCGGGGCTTGAGGCCAGTCCAATTCCCTGCCCCACCCCCACGCCCCCATCCCACCCCGAAGCCCAATGCCTCCTCAGAGCCCATGGGATAGGTGGTCCCGAGCTGCACACCGCTCGCCAGTGGGCCTTAGGCTGCTTGATGCTGGTGCGGGGGAGGGAGGGTGCAGCCTTAGCCCGGCCCTCGGCCCCCGGGATGGACAGCGGGCAGCAGTGGCAGTGGCAGTGGTAGTGGTAGTGGGGGTGGCGGCGGAGGCGGCGGAGGCGGGACAGGGCGGCTGTCCTGGGAGAGCAAGTCCACTTGCTCCCACTTCCCCCGCCGCCTGGCCTCTGCTGCCAGAGCTTGCTGGAAGGAGTTTCCCCCTGTCAGCCTGCCCCTGGGAGGCAGGCCGGCTATGGCCAGGGGGGCGGGGCGGCGGCAGTGGCAGCAGCAGAGCTGGAGATGGCAGGATTGGGGCTGACCCATACTACTAGCCAGGTACTTGCTCCCATTGCCCGCTGTCTCTGTCGCTGTCGCTGTCTCTGTCTCTGTCTCTGTCCCTGTCGCTGGCCCCGCCCCTGCACATTGACTGCACCACGCCCACCTCTCAGGAGCAGGATCACCTGAGGACAAGCCTCCAGGGACCCTGGGGCAGCAGAGACCGCCCCAGAGCAGGCTGAGGGGGACACGCGAGGAAATGCACAGGTTTGCCTTGGCAGCCCCCGCCCCACGCTGCCGCCCGCCCTCTCTGCAGCCGCCCCAGACCCCGCCACCACCACTGCCCCCTGAGCACACCGCGCCAGCAACCCGGGAGCCGGACAACACGGACATGCGCACCCAGTGAACCTGGCGTAGCACAGGGCGCCCCCTGAGCAGGCTGAGGGGTCACGAGAGGAAATCCACAGGCTTACCTGGGCAGCCCTCGCCACCGCTGCTGACCCCTCTGCAGCCTCCCCTTCCCCGCCCCGGGCCACCATCCCCTCAGCGCACCGCGCCTGCCTCCTGGGAGGCATCCAACACGTAGACGTGCAGCCAGGGAACCTGGGGTATCAGAGTCCGACCCCAGGCCAGGCCAAGGGATCATGGGAGCAAATCCTCGGGCTTCTAGGGCAGCCCCGCCTCCTCTCTGCAGCCCCTGACCGAACCTCCCCAGCCTCCCATGACCTGGCTGACAAGGAGACTTCAATCCCGCAAACCTGGGGTGGCAGAGGCTGTCCCCAGGCCAAGGAGAGGGGGAGATGGGAGGAAACTTACCAACTCGCCAGGGCAGCCCCCTTAGCCGCAGTGCCTCCGGCCCCTCCACCACTGACCTCTTTCGCTGACCGCACCACGCCCGCGCCCAAGAGCAGGCTGATTAAATGGCTTGAGTCTGAGGAACGTGGGAGAGCAGCGGTCGCCCCCAGGCTAGGCCGTTGGGGACACGGGAGAAAATCCTCTGGCTCACCAGGGGCACCCCAGTCCCCGGACCCTGTCCCCATCACTGTCCCCTGACTGCACTCCGCCTGTAGTGAGTGTGTCTGTCCGTCTGCCTGCCTGCCTGCCTGCCTGCCTGCCTGGCTGTCTATCTATCTGTTGGAGGAGGGGAGAGGCTAGTCTACGTCTGTGTGTCTCTGTGTGTCTATGTAATGGAGGAAGAGGAGGCTAGTATGTCTACCTCTCGGCCTATCTATCTCTCTGACAATCTATCTATGCAATGGAGGAGGCAGAGGAGGCTAGTGTGTTTGTCTATCTACCTAATTGAGGAGGAGAAGGAGTGTAGTGTGTGTGTGTGTGTGTGTGTGTGTGTGTGTGTAAGTGTGTGTGTGGGTCTGTCCATTTCTGTATTTGTCTATCTAATGGAGGAGGAGGCGGAGGAAGCTAGCGTGACTTTCCGTCTGTCTGTCTGCATACGCACCTAATGAAGTAGGAGGAGGCTACTGTGTTCGTCTAAGTGTCTTTCTATTGGAGGAGGTGAGTGTGTCTGTCTCTCAGTCTGTCTGTGTGTTTCTTTACCTACTAGAGGAGGAGGCTAGTGTGTCTATCGACTTACCTACCTGATTGAGGAGGAAGAGGAGGCTGCTGTGTGTGTGTATCTCTCTGACAATCTATTTCATGGAGGAGGAGATTGGTGTGTCCATCTACCTACCTAACTGAGGAGTAGGAGGGGGCTTCTGTTTGTGTGTGTGTGTGTGTTGGTGTGTGCCTGTCTGTCTTTGTATGTATGTATCTGTGTACCTATGTAATGGAGGAGGAGGACGAGGTTAGTGTATCTATCTGTTGATAACAAAGAAAGAGACTAGCGTGTCTGCCTATTTATATGTCTGTCTCTCTGTGTATTGGAGGAAGCCTCCCGGGACTCCATTGACCTGGAGAGATGTCAGATGCCACCCTGAGGCAGAAGAAGGCGCCCAGAGAGCTGGCTGAGGGGGACTCGGGAGGAAATCCACAGGCTTGCCTGGGCAGCTCCCGTCCTTGGCTGCTGCCCTCTCTGCAGCCGCCCCGCCCCCTACCCCAATCCCGGCCCCTGGGCATACAGCGCCAGCATACGCAGAAATAAATTCAAAATGGCTTAGACACTTAAACGTAAGACAAGACACCACACACCTCTCGGTAGGAAACGCAGGCCAAACAGTATCCCACGTACACCTCACCCATTTTCTCCTAGGGTAGTCTCCCCAAGCAACAGAAAACTCAGCAAAAATACAAACACAAACGGGAGCAAACTGAATTCATCAGCTTTGGCACAGCAAAGGAAACCAGAAGCAGAACTAAACCACGACCTACGAAATAGGAGACAATCTTTGCCAAACATGAGACTGACTAGGGGTTCATTTCCACCATATCCAAACAGCTCATCCGACTCAACGGACAGAAGACGACCCAATCCAAAAATGGGCAGAAGACGACCTCAGGAAGCAATTCTCCAGCGAAGACCCACCAGCGACCAATGAGAGGCACATGACAAAACAGGCCCAAGGTTGCTAATTATCCGAGGAATACAAGGCAAAACTACAATGAGGTGGCATCTCACCCCAGTTAGAGTGGCCATCATTCCAAAGCCCACACAGGACCAAGGCTACAGAGGCTGTGGAGAAAAGGGATCCCTCCTACACTGTCGGTGGGAATGTCCTTTGCTGCAGCCACTGTGCAAAACAGGAGGGAGGGTCCTCAAAAGACGGAAAATACACTGGTCAGAAGCTTTGGATCTCGGGGGCAGGCTAACAAGCTCCCAAAGGCCCGGCCTCGCCCCTGCTTCTGCCCCAGCTCGCCTGTGCCCCACAGGGTCCGGGGCGGCCTCCACTCCCAGGGCAGGGCCACCCGCGCGGGAAGGCCTCGCAAGGCCTGAGGGCCAGTCTCGGCTGGCCCGGGGCCGTCCAGCGCCCTCCTATCTCCCGGGGCTGCTCCCACTTTGCCAAAGCCGCCTGTGAGCGGCGGCCAAGAAAGCCGCGCGGTTCAGCCAGTACTAAGGAGGGGGACGAAGGCACCCCAACCAGGCCGGGGGGGCCCCGGGACCCGCCTCACGGTCCCAACCTGGACGCGCGGCCTGGACCCCACCGACGCACCCCTCCCCCCACCCCCGGGCGCCTCCCCAACTGCACAGCCCAGGCCTCACTCGCCGACTCCCCGACCTGCGCGCCCCCACCAGCGCCCCCTTACCTGGCTCGCGACGGCAGCAGAGGCGACAGCAAGCGGCGGGAGGCCGAGACCCCAGGCAGCCTTCCTCCTCCGGGAGCTGGTCCAGGAGCACCCAGCTCCCGCCCAGCTTCCTCACGTTCTGCGCGCGCCCCAGCGCCCCGGCGTCCCGGCGCCCGTGCGCGCGCGCGCACGAGCAGCTTTCAGCGCCCCTCCCCCTCCCGCCCGCCTGACAGCAGCATGGAGGCTTGGCTGCGACTCCAGCAGTAGGGATGCTGCGAGTGGTGGGGTCGGGCGGTGGGCCGGTGGAGCTTCGGGCGGTGGGGCGGTGGGGCGGTGGGGCGGTGGGGCGGTGGGGCGAGCCCAGCCCGCGGCCAGGGCTGGCCGGGTCCCCAACACCAACGCGGCCCCCCACGCCCTCCTCCAGGGTCCCGGCCCCCAAGTAGGACCACCACGGGCCCAGGGCCAGGCCTCACCCCACCAGCCCCACTACCACTGCTCGCCGACCCCCCACCCAGTCAATGCCTCCCCACCCCCTGCCACGCCCGGTCCCCGATCCACTGCACCCCCGACACAAAGCTGCTTCTCCTCACACCCAAATCCCGCCCCAGGTCTGCGCCCCACTCGGTCCTAAGCTACAGCCCCTGTAAACCGCGCTCACCCCTCGGGCCTCACCCCAGGTCCCCCCACCGTCCGGAGATACTCCCCTAACCCTTCACCTAGGAATGAGCCCCCACCCTTCAGCCGGGTCACTTCCGCTCCCAGCAACCCCTCCCCCTCACCCTGTCCGCCCTCATCGCCAGATCGCCGCACACCCGGAGTGCACCCCGAACCCAGATGACCCCCTCAGCCCTCTCCTCGCGAGAGCCGGGCGCTCCGGGCTCCGATCACCACGGCGACAGCCGCTAGACAGGGATGCCCCGGGCCCACGGCAGGCACGCAGTCCTGGCTCCCAGGGGCGCGGCCCCGGCGGCCGGGTGGGCGGGGCTTGAGGCCAGTCCAATTCCCTGCCCCACCCCCACGCCCCCATCCCACCCCGAAGCCCAATGCCTCCTCAGAGCCCATGGGATAGGTGGTCCCGAGCTGCACACCGCTCGCCAGTGGGCCTTAGGCTGCTTGATGCTGGTGCGGGGGAGGGAGGGTGCAGCCTTAGCCCGGCCCTCGGCCCCCGGGATGGACAGCGGGCAGCAGTGGCAGTGGCAGTGGTAGTGGTAGTGGGGGTGGCGGCGGAGGCGGCGGAGGCGGGACAGGGCGGCTGTCCTGGGAGAGCAAGTCCACTTGCTCCCACTTCCCCCGCCGCCTGGCCTCTGCTGCCAGAGCTTGCTGGAAGGAGTTTCCCCCTGTCAGCCTGCCCCTGGGAGGCAGGCCGGCTATGGCCAGGGGGGCGGGGCGGCGGCAGTGGCAGCAGCAGAGCTGGAGATGGCAGGATTGGGGCTGACCCATACTACTAGCCAGGTACTTGCTCCCATTGCCCGCTGTCTCTGTCGCTGTCGCTGTCTCTGTCTCTGTCTCTGTCCCTGTCGCTGGCCCCGCCCCTGCACATTGACTGCACCACGCCCACCTCTCAGGAGCAGGATCACCTGAGGACAAGCCTCCAGGGACCCTGGGGCAGCAGAGACCGCCCCAGAGCAGGCTGAGGGGGACACGCGAGGAAATGCACAGGTTTGCCTTGGCAGCCCCCGCCCCACGCTGCCGCCCGCCCTCTCTGCAGCCGCCCCAGACCCCGCCACCACCACTGCCCCCTGAGCACACCGCGCCAGCAACCCGGGAGCCGGACAACACGGACATGCGCACCCAGTGAACCTGGCGTAGCACAGGGCGCCCCCTGAGCAGGCTGAGGGGTCACGAGAGGAAATCCACAGGCTTACCTGGGCAGCCCTCGCCACCGCTGCTGACCCCTCTGCAGCCTCCCCTTCCCCGCCCCGGGCCACCATCCCCTCAGCGCACCGCGCCTGCCTCCTGGGAGGCATCCAACACGTAGACGTGCAGCCAGGGAACCTGGGGTATCAGAGTCCGACCCCAGGCCAGGCCAAGGGATCATGGGAGCAAATCCTCGGGCTTCTAGGGCAGCCCCGCCTCCTCTCTGCAGCCCCTGACCGAACCTCCCCAGCCTCCCATGACCTGGCTGACAAGGAGACTTCAATCCCGCAAACCTGGGGTGGCAGAGGCTGTCCCCAGGCCAAGGAGAGGGGGAGATGGGAGGAAACTTACCAACTCGCCAGGGCAGCCCCCTTAGCCGCAGTGCCTCCGGCCCCTCCACCACTGACCTCTTTCGCTGACCGCACCACGCCCGCGCCCAAGAGCAGGCTGATTAAATGGCTTGAGTCTGAGGAACGTGGGAGAGCAGCGGTCGCCCCCAGGCTAGGCCGTTGGGGACACGGGAGAAAATCCTCTGGCTCACCAGGGGCACCCCAGTCCCCGGACCCTGTCCCCATCACTGTCCCCTGACTGCACTCCGCCTGTAGTGAGTGTGTCTGTCCGTCTGCCTGCCTGCCTGCCTGCCTGCCTGCCTGGCTGTCTATCTATCTGTTGGAGGAGGGGAGAGGCTAGTCTACGTCTGTGTGTCTCTGTGTGTCTATGTAATGGAGGAAGAGGAGGCTAGTATGTCTACCTCTCGGCCTATCTATCTCTCTGACAATCTATCTATGCAATGGAGGAGGCAGAGGAGGCTAGTGTGTTTGTCTATCTACCTAATTGAGGAGGAGAAGGAGTGTAGTGTGTGTGTGTGTGTGTGTGTGTGTGTGTGTGTAAGTGTGTGTGTGGGTCTGTCCATTTCTGTATTTGTCTATCTAGATGGAGGAGGAGGCGGAGGAAGCTAGCGTGACTTTCCGTCTGTCTGTCTGCATACGCACCTAATGAAGTAGGAGGAGGCTACTGTGTTCGTCTAAGTGTCTTTCTATTGGAGGAGGTGAGTGTGTCTGTCTCTCAGTCTGTCTGTGTGTTTCTTTACCTACTAGAGGAGGAGGCTAGTGTGTCTATCGACTTACCTACCTGATTGAGGAGAAGAGGAGGCTGCTGTGTGTGTGTATCTCTCTGACAATCTATTTCATGGAGGAGGAGATTGGTGTGTCATCTACCTACCTAACTGAGGAGTAGGAGGGGGCTTCTGTTTGTGTGTGTGTGTGTGTTGGTGTGTGCCTGTCTGTCTTTGTATGTATGTATCTGTGTACCTATGTAATGGAGGAGGAGGACGAGGTTAGTGTATCTATCTGTTGATAACAAAGAAAGAGACTAGCGTGTCTGCCTATTTATATGTCTGTCTCTCTGTGTATTGGAGGAAGCCTCCCGGGACTCCATTGACCTGGAGAGATGTCAGATGCCACCCTGAGGCAGAAGAAGGCGCCCAGAGAGCTGGCTGAGGGGGACTCGGGAGGAAATCCACAGGCTTGCCTGGGCAGCTCCCGTCCTGGCTGCTGCCCTCTCTGCAGCCGCCCCGCCCCCTACCCCAATCCCGGCCCCTGGGCATACAGCGCCAGCATACGCAGAAATAAATTCAAAATGGCTTAGACACTTAAACGTAAGACAAGACACCACACACCTCTCGGTAGGAAACGCAGGCCAAACAGTATCCCACGTACACCTCACCCATTTCTCCTAGGGTAGTCTCCCCAAGCAACAGAAAACTCAGCAAAAATACAAACACAAACGGGAGCAAACTGAATTCATCAGCTTTGGCACAGCAAAGGAAACCAGAAGCAGAACTAAACCACGACCTACGAAATAGGAGACAATCTTGCCAAACATGAGACTGACTAGGGGTTCATTTCCACCCATATCCAAACAGCTCATCCGACTCAACGGACAGAAGACGACCCAATCCAAAAATGGGCAGAAGACGACCTCAGGAAGCAATTCTCCAGCGAAGACCCACCAGCGACCAATGAGAGGCACATGACAAAACAGGCCCAAGGTTTGCTAATTATCCGAGGAATACAAGGCAAAACTACAATGAGGTGGCATCTCACCCCAGTTAGAGTGGCCATCATTCCAAAGCCACACAGGA